>NC_057799.1:361045145-361071052 GCF_018294505.1 Triticum aestivum
GGCGCGCCCCCTACCTCGTGCCTTCCTGGTTGATGTCTTGACGTAGGGTCCAAGTCCTCTGGATCACGTTTGTTCCGAAAATCACGTTCCCGGAGGTTTCATTCCGTTTGGACTCCGTTTGATATATTCTTTTTCTGCGAAACTCTGAAATAGGCAAAAACAGCAATTCTGGGCTGGGCCTCTGGTTAATAGGTTAGTCCCAAAAATAATATAAAAGTGTATAATAAAGCCCATTAATGTCCAAAACAGAATATAATATAGCATGGAACAATAAAAAATTATAGATACGTGGGAGACGTATCAAACATCCCCAAGCTTAATTCCTGCTCGTCCCCGAGTAGGTAAATGATAAAAACAGAATTTTTGATGTGGAATGCTACTTGGCATAATTTCAATGTAATTCTCTTAATTGTGGTATGAATATTCAGATCCGAAAGATTTAAAATAAAAGTTTAATATTGACATAAAAGTAATAATACTTCAAGCATACTAACTAAGCAATTATGTCTTCTCAAACTATCATGGCCAAAGAAAGTTCATCCCTACAAAATCATATAGTTTAGTCATGCTCCATTTTCGTCACACAAGAATGCTCTCATCATGCACAACCCCGTTGACAAGCCAAGCAATTGTTTCATACTTTAGTAATCTCAAACTTCTTCAACTTTCACGCAATGCATGAGTGTGAGCCATGGATATAGCACTATGGGAGGAATAGAATATAATGATGGGGGTTATGTGGAGAAGACAAAAAAAGGAGAAAGTCTCACATCAATGCGGCTAATCAATTAGCTATGGAGATGCCCATCGATTGATGTTAATGCAAGGAGTAGGGATTGCCATGCAACGGATGCACTAGAGCAATAAAATGCATGAAAGCTCAATAAAGGAAACTAAGTGGGTGTGCATCCAACTTGCTTGCTCATGAAAACCTAGGGCATTTGAGGAAGCCCATTGTTGGAATACACAAGCCAAGTTCTATAATGAAAAATTCCCACTAGTATATGAAAGTGACAAAATAAGAGACTCTCTATCATGAAGATCATGGTGCTACTTTGAAGCACAAGTGTGGAAAAAGGATAGTAGCATTGTCCCTCCTTTTTCTTGGGCCTTCCTTTTTTTATTTGGCCTTTCTCTTTTTTCTTGGGACAATGCTCTATGAATGATGATCATCACACTTCTATTTATTTACAACTCAATGATTACAACTCGATACTAGAACAAAGTATGACTCTATATGAATGCCTCCGGCGGTATACCGGGATAGCAATGAATCAAGAGTGACATGTATGAAAAATTATGAACGGTGGCTTTGCCACAAATACAATGTCAACTACATGATCATGCAAAGCAATATGACAATGATTGACGTGTCATGATAAACGGAACGGTGGAAAGTTGCATGGCAATATATCCCGGAATGGCTATGGAAATGCCATAATTGGTAGGTATGGTGGCTGTTTTGAGGAAGATATAAGGAGGTTTATGTGTGAAAGAGCGTACCATATCACGGGGTTTGGATGCACCGGCGAAGTTTGCACCAACTCTCAATGTGAGAAAGGGCAATGCACGGTACCGAAGAGGCTAGCAATGATGGAAGGGTAAGAGTTCGTATAATCCATGTACTCAACATTAGTCATAAAGAACTCACATACTTATTGCAAAAATCTACAAGTCATCAAAAACCAAGCATTACGCGCATGCTCCTAGGGGGTTAGATTGGTAGGAAAAGACCATCGCTCGTCCCCGACTGCCACTCATAAGGAGGACAATCAAAGAACACCTCATGTTTCAGATTTGTTACATAACATTTACCATACGTGCATGCTACGGGACTTGCAAACTTCAACACAAGTATTTCTCAATTCCACAACTACTCAACTAGCACAACTTTGATATCACTACCTCCATATCTCAAAACAATCATCAAGCATCAAACTTCTCTTAGTAGTCAATACACTCATAAGAAAGTTTTTTACTAGTTTTGCATACCTAACATATTAGGATTAATTTTCCTAATTGAAGCAAATTACCAAGCGGTTTAAGACTCTCAAAATAATATAACTGAAGCATGAGAGAATAATAGTTTCTATAAAACAAAACCACCGCCGTG
Source organism: Triticum aestivum (assembly GCF_018294505.1). NCBI lineage: Eukaryota > Viridiplantae > Streptophyta > Magnoliopsida > Poales > Poaceae > Triticum > Triticum aestivum. The sequence continues at coordinate 361,047,259 of NC_057799.1, forward strand.
CTCTAAAAGATATCAGTGAAGCACTACAGCAAAAACTATATAACTCAAAAGATATAAGTGAAGCACATAGAGTATTCTAACAATTTCTGAATCATGTGTGTCTCTCTGAAAAGGTGTGTACAGCAAGGATGATTGTGGCAAACTAACAAACAAAGACTCAAATAATACAAGACGCTCCAAGCAAAACACATCATGTGGTGAATAAAAATATAGCTCCAAGTAAAGTTACCGATGGAAGTAGACGAAAGAGGGGATGCCTTTCGGGGCATCCCCAAGCTTTGGCTTTTTGGTGTCCTTAGATTATCTTGGGGTGCCATGGGCATCCCCAAGCTTAGGCTCTTGCCACTCCTTGTTCCATAATCCATCAAATCTTTCACCCAAAACTTGAAAACTTCACAACACAAAACTCAGCAGAAAATCTCGTGAGCTCCGTTAGCGAAAGAAAACAAAACACCACTTCAAGGTACTGTAATGAACTCATTCTTTATTTATATTGGTGTTAAACCTACTGTATTCCAACTTATCTATGGTTTATAAACTATTTTACTAGCCATAGATTCATCAAAATAAGCAAACAACACACGAAAAACAGAATCTGTCAAAAAACAGAACAGTCTGTAGTAATCTGTAACTAACGCAAACTTCTGGAACTCCAAAAATTCAGCCAATATAGGAAGATCTATAAAATTTGTTTATTGATCAGCAGCAATTGGAATCAATATTTTATCACGTCCTGGTGATTTCTAACAATTATTTTTGTGAACAAAAAGTTTCTGGAATTTTCAGCAAGATCAAATAACTATCATCCAAGAAGATCCTATAGGTTAAACTTGGCACAAACACTAATTAAAACATAAAAACAAATCTAACCAGAGGATAGATCAAATATTTATTCCTAAACATAATCAAAAAGCAAAAAAACTAAAAATAAAATTGGGTTGCCTCCCAACAAGCGCTATCGTTTAACGCCCCTAGCTAGGCATTGATAATTTTAATGATGCTCACATGAAAGAGAAGAATTGAAGCACAAAGAAAGCATCATAAAACATGTGACAAACACATCTAAGTCTAACATACTTCCTATGAATAGGCATATTATAAGCAAACAAATTTGCAAGGCAAGCAAAAACTAGCATATGCAAGGAAGAAGAAAGTGACGATAGCAATCTCAACATGAAGAGAGGTAATTTAGTAACATGAAAATTTCTACAACCATATTTTCCCCTCTCATAATAATTACATGTAGGATCATAAGCAAATTCAACAATATAGCTATCACATAACATATTCTCAACATGATCCACATGCATGCAAAGTTGACACTCTTCCAAAATAGTGGGATTAACATTAACTAAAGTCAAGACCTCTACAAACCCACTTTTATCAAAAACTTCATAAGATTGAACATTATCCAAATATGTGGGATCTAAAATTGACACTCTTCCAAACCCACTTTCAATATTATTTCAAACATTATTATCAATCTCATGTTCATCATGGGGCTTAAATAAATTTTCAAGATCATTAGAAGAATCACCCCAATCATGATCATTGCAACAAGTAGTAGACATAGCAAAACTAGCATACCCAAACTTAGGGTTTTGCATATTATTAGCACAATTGACATCAAGAGAATTTATAGTAAAATCATTGCAATCATTCTTTTCATCGAAGGAACTATCAAGTATGGGTGCAATAGCAACGATCTCATGTTTAACATAAGGAACTATAGCAAATTCATATTCATAAATATTGGCATCATGGCCACAAGAATAGCAAGCATCATGTTCATCAAGGGATATTTCAATCAAATCATCGGAATCATAATTATCTATAGATTCATGCATATCATTATTTTCTTCCTCCATAGACTCCTGCGAAATATTAGCTTCTTCTTGGACAGCGGAGGAGTCCTCAATATATGGTTTAACATAGGCATTGGAAGCATAATTATCATAACAATATTTAAGTATGGCAAAATTTTCATATTTGTAAAGAGTAGCACCATACGTTTCAATCAAAGAAGCAATTTCATAAGCACCCTTAAAAGCAACAAATTCTTCAATTTGTTGAACATCATAGTAATTATAAACACCCCTAGCATATGAAGATACGATTCCATTATCACTAAACTCACATTGGTAGGGAAGGTGTTTCTTAATGTTTTCAGAGAAACAAGTAAAATCATAAATTTCACAAAGATTCCAAGCATAACACATCAATTTGTTTATTTGATTCCATAAGAGTCTCCCTTTTTCAGACAAACGGTGACACACAAAATGAGCATGCTCATCTAAAGATTTCCCATCAACTAGGGTAGTTGGGGTTTCAGCACGAGCGCATAAGGATCGAAGATGATCCAAGTAGAACACTTTAAGTGGATCCATATCAATAGATTTTTAGCAAGAAAAGATGCAAGCAAATAGAAGGCACGTGGAAACACGAACAAACAGGAATACGGGAAGAAGGCGAATAAAACGGCAAGGGTGAAGCGGGGGAGAGGAAAACAGGAGGCAAATGGCAAATAATGTAATGCGGGAGATAAGGGTTTGTGATGGGTACTTGGTATGTTGACTTTTGCGTAGACTCCCCTGGCAATGGCGCCAGAAATCCTTCTTGCTACCTCTTGAGCACTGCGTTGGTTTTCCCTTGAAGAGGAAAGGGTGATGCAGTAAAGCAGCGTAAGTATTTCCCTCAGTTTTTGAGAACCAAGGTATCAATCCAGTAGGAGGCCACGCACAAGTCCCTCGCACCTACACAAACAAATAAAATCCTCGCAACCAACGCAATAAATGGGTTATCAATCCCTTCACGGTCACTTACGAAAGTGAGATCTGATAGATATGATAAGATAATATTTTTGGTATTTTTATGATAATGATGCAAAGTAAAATAAAAGGCAATAAAAATAACTAAGTGTTGGAAGATTAATATGATGGAAAATAGACCCGGGGGCCATAGGTTTCACTAGTGGCTTCTCTCGAGAGCATAAGTATTACGGTGGGTGAACAAATTACTGTTGAGCAATTGACAGAATTGAGCATAGTTATGAGAATATCTAGGTATGATCATGTATATAGGCATCACGTCCGAGACAAGTAGACCGACTCCTGCTTGCATCTACTACTATTTCTCCACACATCAACCGCTACCAGCATGCATCTAGAGTATTAAGTTCATAAGAACAGAGTAACGGTTTAAGTAAGATGACATGATGTAGAGGGATAAACTCATGCAATATGATATAAACCCCATCTTGTTATCCTCGATGGCAACAATACAATGCGTGCCTTGCTGCCCCTACTGTCACTGGGAAAGGACACCGCAAGATTGAACCCAAAGCTAAGCACTTCTCCCATTGCAAGAAAGATCGATTTAGTAGGCCAAACCAAACTGATAATTCAAAGAGACTTGCAAAGATAACCAATCATACATAAAAGAATCCAGAGAAGATTCAAATATTGTTCATAGATAAACTTGATCATAAACCCACAATTCATCGGTCTCAACAAACACACCGCAAAAGAAGATTACATCGAATAGATCTCCACAAGAGAGGGGGAGAACATTGTATTGAGATCCAAAAAGAGAGAAGAAGCCATCTAGCTAATAACTATGGACCCGAAGGTCTGAGGTAAACTACTCACACATCATCGGAGGGGCTATGGTGTTGATGTAGAAGCCCTCCGTGATTGATGCCCCCTCCGGCGGAGCTCCGGAAAAGGCCCCAAGGTGGGATCTCACGGGTACAGAAGGTTGCGGCGGTGGAATTAGGTTTTTGGCTCCGTATCTGGTAGTTTGGGGGTACGTAGGTATATATAGGAGGAAGAAGTACGTCGGTGGAGCAATGTGGCGCCCAGGGGGGTAGGCGCGCCCCCTACCTCGTGCCTTCCTGGTTGATGTCTTGACATAGGGTCCAAGTCCTCTGGATCACGTTTGTTTCGAAAATCACATTCCCGAAGGTTTCATTCCGTTTGGACTCCGTTTGATATTCTTTTTCTGTGAAACTCTGAAATAGGCAAAAAACAGCAATTCTGGGCTGGGCCTCTGGTTAATAGGTTAGTCCCAAAAATAATATAAAAGTGTATAATAAAGCCCATTAATGTCCAAAATAGAATATAATATAGCATGGAACAATAAAAAATTATAGATACGTTGGAGACGTATCAGTGTCAAGCTTTCTAAACACGCCATGCAATAATTTAGAAAATGTACGGCTAATTTGTTAAGTTTGTGTGACTCGGGCGCCCGCGATATGTAAATAGGCAGTAACTTATTGGAACAAATACAACTTATATGTAGTAAGGAAGGTAGATAATGAACATGTATACGCACTCGGTTATTTTGTAGCCAATTTGGGAACATACAGAACGAAATTGGAAGAGGGATTGCGAGGAAATATGCCTCACCGCGATGGAGAGCAATAACTAACAGGCTTCTTAATGCAAACCCGGACGGACCACAGGAGAGGCGAGGGTTACTGCATCGGTATGCTCGAGGGTGGCTGGCGAGCAAACGAAGACGGCGAGGCACGGGCCGTCGCGTGTTGGGAACGGCAGTGGAGGTAGGCTTGACGCCGAAGAGCGGGCACACGGCCGGGGTGAGCACGGCGGCGCATGAGAGGGTTCTGCTATGGATCTGGGGGAGGGGGGAGCTGGCGAAGGAGATTGGGTGGACTAGTTGAGTGAAACGCGGGCGGACGGTGGGGGGGGGTGTTGGCGGCCTAGGTGAAAAGGGTGAAAAATATCCCCGGTCGCTGCGCGTGCGGAAAGGCCTATGCAAACAGTTCCCTCTAAGCGCTCGTGTGGACAAACATAAAAATAACGTTTGAAATGAAGACGTACTAATTTTGAAATGAAGACGTGAGTTCATCGTTTCGCCCCTAAATATTTCCCACGTAAACCAATCACAATTTTACCACGGATTTGATTTGCTGGCGCATTTCAGGTCTCGTGTGCTATATGTAAGACATTTTTTGGCATTTACCGTGCATGTTGGCATATAAATCAATTCCTAGCCGGACTACATTTCCTGTCGAAAGGGATGAGGATCGCCGTTCGATCTGGGAGCATCGAACGGTGCAGACGTACGATCCGTGGGGTTTGCGTTCTGGCCAATCAGAACGCACGACTTAGATCGCGCACGCAGCAAAGGGGGGGCATCGGCCACGGTTTGGTAGGCACACGGCTTTCATGTGTGAACCGTATGCTATTTGAAAACATTTTTTTGGGATGGGCTATTTGAAAACATGTACATGTGTTGTCGAAAGGGATGAGGATCGCCGTTCGATCAAGGAGAATCCAATGGTGCAAACGTACGATCTGTGGGGTTTGGGTTCTGGCCAATCAGAAAGCAAGAATCAGATCGCGCGTGTGGCAAAGGGGTGGGGGGTGCATCGGCCATGGTTTAGTGGACACACAACTTTCGTGAGTGAACCGTGTGCTCTTTGAAAACATTTACATTACCTAACATCATATTTTTGTTTGAATGAAAACATGAGTTCATCTTTTCGCCTCCAATTTTTTCCACGGTAAGAAATCAAGAGTATAGTGGAGAGTGTCATATACTAGTATCATGAATATACAGTATATATGATACTAGTGTATGATACTACCTTTAATTAATCATAGCGCATAGTATAATACATAGAGTATAGTATCATATATAGATCATATTTATTTTCATGCATGACACAAATTAGCATTGCATTTAACATGATACGGTATCTACCTATATGTTACTCTAACCCTCTTTATATATATTTAATTCTTTGCCACATCAGCATTCTTGCTATTTCTGAGTGCATGACATCGTCGGCTATGATACCACCACTATGGCCAGCCTTATATAGTGGGGAGTATCATATACTATATATATATATATATATAGTATCATGCATATGATACTAGTGTATGATACTACGTTCGTACCTTCATAGTGCATATATAGTATCATAGAGTAGTACTAGCTCCCTCTGTAAACTAATATAAGAGCGTTTAGATTACTAAAATAGTGACCTAAACGCTCTTATATTAGTTTACGGAGGAAGTATATATCATAGATGACCATATTTATGGCCATGCATGACACAAAGTAAGATAGCATTTATTATATATATATATATGTTATGGTATCTACATATGTTACTGCTTCTTTGCCACATCATCATATTTTCTATTCCCGAGTGCATGATACCGACTATGATACCCCCACTATGGCCACCCTAATAAGGCTGGTCGTAATATGGGAGTATCAAGCAGTATGATGCATGGCAACTAGACTTTTTGGATGATGTGGCACACAGTTAAATGATGAAAGAGAGGGTGTGGTATCATATCATGATACCGTATCATATTAAATGTTGTACTACTTTGTGTCATGCATGGCAATTAATAAGGAACCTAAGATACTAACTTATGATACTATGCATGCGCGCATTACGGAGGTATTGCCGATCATATACTAGTATCATGCATATATACTCCCTCCTTTCCGGTTTATAGGCTTATCTCAAAATTTTAGTTTTTTGATTTTATAAGGCTCAATTTGGTTGTTCCCCATCACATGTCCAGATTCCAAGGTGCATTAAATCATTGCATGCAAGTATTTAGAGAAAGTTGACCAATGCATTTACTTTATATATGCATGCATGTATTGCAATTAATACATTAGAAAACATAATTTTTTGAGGAAAACAAAAGCATTAATTGGGTGTTTTTTCAAACTACAAAAAGTATTCCACCACTCACCATCTACCTTGGTTGGTGAGATTTTTGAATTGAGCCCTATAAGTCTGGTTGTAATGGGGAGTATCATATACTAGTATCATGCATATGATAGTGTAGGATACTACTTCCGTAATGCATAGTATCATAAGTTAGCATCTTAGGTTGCCTTACTAATTGTCATGCATCACACGAAGTAGTAGTACAACATTTAATATGACACGGTATCATGATATGATACCACATCCTCTCTTTCCTCATTTAATTGTGTTCCACATCATCCAGAAAGTCTAGTTGGCATGCATGATACCGCTTATGATAATACAATTACAACCAGCCTAAACCAGAAAGGAGGGAGTATGAGACTAGCCACAATGGAGAGTACACTAGTAACATACACATATCCCTAGACTATATATGTTACTACCTTCATAGTGGGTAGTAACTTAAGTGTAGTGTCATGCAAAGCTTCATTTATTAGGCTATAGACTCATATTGCATTGGGACATGTGATGTTACAGTAACTAGCTAAGTTACTGAAACTATCTCTCTCCTCATTAACTTATTGTCACATAAGCAAGTTTGCTGAGTTGGAGTCGATGTTACTGCTGAAGTTACTCCCACTATGGCTAGTCTGATACTAGCTAGTTGTCTATGATACACTAGCTACCTCACTAAGAGCATGGTTAATAATACAGCCAAGGGTCGGCTATAAGAAGTTGCCATGTCATATACATCCAACCTCTTAGTGGGCATGTACAATAATAAGTTTTATATACGTACTAGTTTATCAATAGTTGGCCCACCTTACATCCTCACAAAGTGTCTTGGGTCTCGTGTTGCAGCTGGCTCTACTAACCAAGAGCCCGCTTCTCTTCTCTTTCCTCCAACTAATAAGCACATATATATATATATTATTCTATTCCTTATATAGCCTGCTTAGACTACCCACAGTGGGAGTAACATAGGTAGTAACATCACACGTATCTAGATAAAATAGATGATGTGGCAAGCAATAAATAAAGAAAGAGAGGAAAGTGGTAACATAGCTAGTTAGACTGGCAACAATGGGTAGTAACATAGACTAGTAACATGCACATGTTACTAGTCTATGTTACTACCTCTATAGTGGGGAGTAACATATGTGTGGTAACATGCAACACTTCATTTATTAGGCTATAGACTCATTTTGCCTTGATATGTGTGATGTTACTCATACTACTAGTAACTAGCTATGTTACCACTTTCCTCCATTTCTTCATTTATTGCATGCCACATCATCTATTTAACCTAGATATGTGTGATGTTACTACTCCCTCCGTCTAGGTGTGCAAGTCATCTTACGTTGTGCACCACGACCAAGGCGGAGAGGAAAACGAGAAAACTTAATGTTTTTTTGCTAATTAATAGCATTGCATGCAATGAACTAACCACTGCATGTCATGTTTGTTAGTCTCAAGTCATTGAAAGCATGCACGGCCCACATCCCTTATTGGTTGATATGTCACAGAACAAGAAACGAGGAGGGAGTTAATGTACCGTGCCTAAGTGTTTTGGGATTATTTAGTTTTCGTAAGGTGACTTACACACCTAGACAGAGGGAGTACCTATGTTACTCCCACTATGGGTAGTCTTGCCACATCATCTATTTTATCTAGATATGTGTGATGTTACTACCTATGTTACTCCCACAGTGGGAGTAACATAGGTAGTAACATCACACATATCTAGGTTAAATAGATGATGTGGCATGCAATAAATGAAGGAAGAGATGAAAGTGGTAACATAGCTAGTTACTACTAGTATGAGTAACATCACACATATCAAGGCAAGATGTGTCTATAGCCTAATAAATGAAGTGTTGCATGTTACCACACATATGTTACTCACCACTATAGAGGTAGTAACATAGACTAGTAACATGGGCATGTTACTAGTCTATGTTACTACCCATTGTGGCTAGTCTTACTAGTAGTATGAGTAACATCACACATGTCAAGGCAAGATGAGTCTATAGCCTAATAAATGAAGTGTTGCATGTTACTACACATATGTTACTCCCCACTATAGAGGTAGTAACATAGACTAGTAACATTCTATGTTACTACCCATTGTGGCTAGTCTTAATTATGTCACTCTATTGTGTACTTGCTCTAATGCATAGTATCATAGAGTAGCTAGTATCATATGTAGTATTTTATTTATATTGTCATGCATGACACATAGTAGCATAGCATTTATTATGATACGGTTTCATGATATGATACTTAACCCTCTCTTTCTTCATTTAATTAATTAATTCTATGACAGCTCATCAAAATTGCCTAGTTGGCATGCATGATACTAGCTATGATACCCCCTTACTATCAGCCTAGCAAAGGTGTACGGATCATTTGTGCGTCGCTTTGTGAGTTTTCATCCGTTTGTTCGAGAAGCGGGGAGAAGTTTCAAACATTTCGGCCGCGAGGTGCGGCCACTGGCGTAGGCCTAGTTGGTATTTTAATTACAAGAAATTCAGATGGAGTTCGGACATCATCAAAATCGATGTGTGCCTGTGGCGTGCTCTCACGACCCCGTGGAATTTTTTTTGGTAAAGTTTGGCACAAGTTTTGATGACCGCTCCTTCCAAACTAGAGCATCTCACATGAAGGATCATGGTTTTCCAAAAGGAGATGTGTCAATTCAAACTCCTGTGGCCGGTGACTTCATCGTTTGGCCTCATAAAAATTTCCCCACGGTACGCAATCACCATTATACCACATGTTTGATTTTCTGGTGCATTTTAGGTATCGGTAGCTATATTTAAGACATTTTTGAGATTAACGTGCATTTTGTGCATAAAAATAAAATTACAACCGGAACTGCATGTGCTGTCGAAAGGGATGAGGATCGCCGTTCGATCTGGGAGCATCCAACGGTGCAGACGTACGATCCGTCGGGTTTGGGTTCTGGCCAATTAGAAAGCACGACTCAGATCGTGGGCGGGGTGGCGGGGTTTGGTCGGCACACAGCTTTCATCAACGAACCGTGTACTATTCGCAAACCAGATTGCATATATTTGTTCACACATACTGTAGTGAGATCAATTGAGTGTGCTACCTCTATGATATAATAATAATAATAATAATAACAAAAAACAGTTCATATTCATTGCCTGAGCTGACAGCATATACGGTTCAACATATTAACGGTTCTTACATCAACAGAAAACTGGGCATAACTCACAAATTCAGTACACACGACAGTTCAAAATTGAACGAATTAAGTTGTAGGGTAGGCATAAAGACCAGTCTTACGGCTTAATTCCCATGTACATGGGGGAACTGGGATCATTAAGTTGACCCCGAATGAACTTGGGGTTTTTGATGATTTTATGCTGCTCTGTTACACGGGTGCATGATCCCTTGGCTGGCAACTCATCAAATTCATCGTACTCGTCCTCATCGGCAACATCGTCGACACCCAGTACCCTTCTCTTCCCATGCATCACTAAATGGCCGTTCTTATGCAAGGGGTCTTCCACAAAGAAAACCTGGGTAGCATCGCTGGCAAGAATGAATGGGTCCGCGTGATATGCCATCGTTGTCCTGTTAACACAGGTCTTCCTGTACTCATCAATCCTTACCTGACCAAGAGGGATCCATGCGCACCTGAATAATGCCACCTTAACTTTCACATAGTCAAGCTTCCAAATCTCTTTGATGGTTCCATAGTATACCCTTTTATTAGCTTCATTTACAGTCATGCATTCTATTCGAACAGAGCTGTTCTGATACGAGGTCTTCTTATCACGTTCCTCAGTGTAGAACGTGTATCCATTTATGTCATATGCTTGGTACGTCAACACCGTAGGTGATGGCTTTTGTGCCAACCACGTAGCAATGTCATCGATGGATCCTTGTGCCAAATAATTCTTCAGCCATTCGGCGTAGTTCTTAGTGTGCTCCTTCGTCTCCACATCTGATGAAGGCACCATTGGTAAGAAGCTTCAGCGTATCTCCGCCAAGTGTTCTTCGGCATAAGCGATGAGAACTGGGCTGTTAAGCAGTACCGTCAAATGGGCTTTCTCTGCCAATTCTCTGGGTGCAGCCATTTGTGTGCCAGCAAGGACCGGCTTACTTTTCAACCTTCCCTCGTGGCGAGAGAGGGGCAAACTTATAGGTCTTCGTTTCATGTATTCGGTGCAAAACTCAACCACCTCCTTCGTGGTATAACCTTGTAGGATGCTTGCCTCTGGATGGTTTCGGTTCTGACAAAAGCGCTTCCGTATTCCCATGAACCGCTTGAAGGGATACATGTTGCGAAGAAACACAGGACCACAATACTTTATCTCGTCGACAAGGTGCACAGTGAGATGGACCATGAGATCAAAGAAAGACGGTGGATCTTGCATATGATCCAACACTTCAGGATTTACAACTTTCTGCCATAGTTGGTTGAAGAAATCACAAAGGTCAATGAGTGTGTTTCTTATGTCTTTGTCCATCAGATTCCTGATGGCCACTGGGAGGATTTGTGTCAAGATTACGTGGCAATCATGTGACTTCATGTGTCCCAACTTCATTTTACCTGAGCTCACATCCACGAGACTTCTGATGTTTGCGCAGTAGGAAGAGGGTGTCTTAACTGACAACAAATAGGTGAAGAACTGTGTTGCTTCTTTTGTACTGAAATTGTAACTCTGGCGAGCTTTGATGAATTTGTCATCATCTTCTGCTTCACTCTTGCGTTGTGATTGATCAATAAGCATATCGAGCCGTGAACCGTCACCATCCTTTCTTTTACCTTTAATCTTGAGCAGAGTACCAAGGATGCTTTCACATACGTTCTTCTCTATGTGCATGACATCGATGCAGTGACGTACACGTAGAATCTCACAGTAAGGTAATTTCCAGAACACCGATTTCTTCTTAAACAGTTGATCCTTGGGTGTTTGTTTCACCGTCAAAGGGTGGTTCTTGCCAAGCACAACATTAATTTTTTAGCCATGTTGTGGACCACCTCCCCATCATAGGGTCTTGGGCCCGCACCTGCCTCTACCGTACCATCAAATTCAGCTTTCATCTTTCGGTATGGGTGATTTTTCCGTAAGAACCTACGATGACGCAAATACACTGTTCTGCGCGAGTTGGGAAGTCTTCTGCTAGCTGTCCTATCCATAAATGTGACACACCCTACATCTCCCTTTGTTTTCTTCCCCGATGTGTTGCCTAATGCCGGCATATCTTGAATGGTGTCCACCAGCATCGCATGTAGATCGAAAATCTCCTTTCTGTAAGCATCATAACATTTTACAACAGGCGCATCTATCCACACTGTCAGCAGTTCTTCTACCAGTAGCTGAAAGTAAATGTCGATGTCATTTCCAGGTTGCTTCGGGCCTTGGATAATCATTGACATCATAATGTATTTTTTCTTCATACACAACCAAGGAGCTAGGTTATATATGCACAGAAGCATCGACCATGTGCTGTGATTGGTGCTCATATCGCCAAAAGGATTCATCCCGTCAGTACACTCCTCGAGCCATATACTTCTAGGATCCTTGGCAAAATTTTCAAACTTTTTGTCGATTAATTCCCACTGAGCCCCATCTTTCGGGTGCCTCATAAACCTATCCGCAATTCGCCCATCATGATGCCACCACAACCTCTTTGCCTCTCTAGGGTTTGCAAACAAACGCCTCAACTTTGGAATTAAAGGCAAGTACCAAACAACCTTGAATGGGATTCCTGTCTTGATCTCATCATCCAATTTGTACTTGTCCTTTGCTCTCCTGCACTTGTATCGTGCATGCTTGCATGTGGGACATGCACACAAATCTTTGTACTCACCACGGTACAATATACAATCATTCACACAAGCGTGTATCTTCTGTACTTCAAGTTCCAATGGGCTAACAATTTTCTTCTCTTCATCCATGCTTCTGGGGAGCACATTATCTTCCGGAAGAATTTCTTTGAAAAGACCTAACATCTCTATGAAGCCCTTGTTTGATAGATCGTTTGCTGCTTTAAATCTGAGAAGCGCCAGGGTGGCACTCAACTTGGAATATTTCTTTTTGCAACCTGGATACAATTCTTTCTTGGAGTCCGCATCAATGGTTGATAGATCCTTGTACCCAATCATATCCTTTTCTGGGCCCTCACAATCTGCAATCATAGCAGCAAAATTTGGCATATCAAGATCGTCGTCATCTGCATCGACGTCTTGGTTTTCCAGTGGGCGTTTCGGCTTTCCGGTGTTCCATTGGTAGCTTGACGCCTCTGCCCCGATGTTAGATTCAATATCCATGTGACACTGATCGGGGTTTGGCATCTCGCTGCCCTGGGTATCTTCATCCATGACCTCCTCTTCACCGTGTCTGGTCCAACGTGTATATCCATCCATGAATCCCCTAGAGACTAAGTGCATCTGGACATCTGCAACTTCATGTGACTCTGTATTGGCACAATCAGTACATGGACACAGGATGTAATCCGCATCTCCAATTCTTCTCTTTGTACTTTCAGCCAAACTCATGAACTCTATCACGCCACTGATAAAATCTGCGGTTTTCCGATTCTTCATCCATCGACATCATTCCATCTGCAGCACACGAATGGTAATTAAAAGCAAAACAACAACATTAATACACGGATTAACTGCTGCCCAAAGATGCGTGCATAAATCACAAGGTTTTATTTTAATAATTACTGAGGGCGCTCCATGTTGTTATCCAGACGTGCAATGACAAAAATTAATGGCCAGTCAATTTACACGCAGAGTACTAGTACAACACTACACTTAGGAATTGAATACCTTAATTAAGACACTCACGAAAAGAATACCTGAATTAATTAGCCGCGCGGCGACCTCCACCCAGCAGATAGACAAGCGCGATGCGGCGGCACGCTGAGATAGCAGAGTCGAGGAGCAAAGCTTAGTGCGGCTGCCGCCTGAAGTTCGACCTCCACTATCCTGCCATCGACCGCGATGGATGTGCTCGAATCACGCTGCCGCCGACCTCGATGGTTGAGCTCCTCCTATCTCCCGCCACAAACCGAGGATTGACCTCCTATGACGCCGCCGCCACCCACCAACCGAGGATTGACCTCTTCTCCAGTAGCCGCTGCCTAGGCCGCCGCCGCCATCTCTATATGCAGAGCGGCTATTTTTTTTCTTTTTTGACGGATATCTGTAGAGCGGCTGTTTACATGGTATCTCACTGTAACTCAATTATATGGATAGGGTAGTACATCACACATGGTTATGTAACGGCAACCGTGTCTAACCTATGTTATCTTCTCACACGGTTTGGTGTGGAAATCATGTGTGATGTTGTAATACCTAACACAAACGACATGTACAAACAGTGTGCCGTATAAAACATATATATAGTGCCATTAGTAGTTCCCGACTGTTAGCTTATCTCCACAGATTCCCCATTTCCCCCAAATTCCCTCGCGTGGTGCCAACATTGGGGGAATGCGGACGAGTGGTGCTGATGATTTCGGTGCGGTTGTTCCTGCTAGTATCGCCGCCACGACGGCGGTCGCCGCCGAGCACTTGCCTAAGATCATCAGAAGGCAGGTGTACTATGGATCTAAATCGTCCTGTTAGGTTCCAATCTATCCCGATCTTTTTTAGCATGTCCAAAGTATAGCTCCTTGCTGAATCCGTCCTGAATGACCCCCACCAGGAATGTGATCTGCCGCCGGATCCGGAGCTTGACTCCAGGCTCCCGCAACACGAGTTTGACTCCGAGTTTTGCGCCACCGAGAAGTATCAAAAGTTGAGTTGTGTGCACGGGAACACTCCCGCTCGACGTGTATGCATGGAGGGATTCGACATTGGCAGGGGGTTTCTCAGTTTCCCCTTAGAGGTTAGTGCTAATTAAGTTCATCATTTACTTCAGTTAATGCCACCGCTCATCCATAATACTATTTAACATTGGCAGGGATATGAGGCTTGTGCCTTTGTTAACTGGCTAGATGAAGAATGGCATGGCAAGGCAACGTAAAGCTGAAGAAGAAACTGGCTGATCTGGAATGTACAATCAGTATGATGAAGCAACAAAGAATCAATCACAGGCAACAGACGAAAGCAAGAGACAAGAATGAACTAGCATGTGTAGTTGTGGTTGTCGCATTAGCCATGTTCTATGTGCTGTTTGCAATGATGATTAGGGGTTTTGTTTGACAGTATTGCTAAAGCACATCTAGATGTGCTCTAAGTAATGCACATCTAGGTCCTATGCCATTTATGTTACGTGAAGATTCGTGCAGATATTTTTCTTTGTCTTTTTTCTTTTCCTTTCTAGTTTGATTATTACTGGCTTTATCAATAAGAAGAGCTCAATGTATTGCTTGCCAACTGTCCTACTCCGTTCGTACCGGTACCGGTGCATAATCCCAAAACTGGTTCCTTGTTTTTGTCCTGAAAAGGAAACCAGCTAAATAGCCAATAGGAGTCCTGCGCAACCCCGAGAATTTGGAGCGACTGGGTACAAATAATTGCGGTTGATTATATCAGCGGTTAGATAATACGTCAACCCCTGCTTCAATCCCCGCTTCAATTGGCAGTTCCTCTTCTCTGCATACCTCGCTTAAGTGTCCACCATCTTCATCGTCCCCGGCAGGCCGCGCTACACACTGGCACACACTCTATAGCCATGTCGAGCGACAGCAAGGACAACAGTTCGGCCAGCAGTCTGGCGCCCGATGACAGGTCAACATTGGAATCATCCCGCTTGTCTTCCATGAGTCCGGCGTCGAGCCTAGACCTCGATTATATCCGGTTCATGGAAGGGACGCCGCTTCCGGAGTTGTCAGATGACAACCAGACGGATGAGGAGCCGTCAGAGGACGAAGAAGAGGACGACGATGATGATGAGGAGGAATGGTCGAACGAGGAGGAGGACGACGACAACAGCAATGACGACGATGACGGCGGCGGCAATGAAAAGCCAACAGTCAGCGGCAAGAAGCGTCCTCGCCAAGAAGATGTCGCGGGGCCATCCAACAAGAACAACAACAAGAAGAAGGACTAAATTAAGCAGATTGTATATATCTCAGTTTATCCTGTCAATCTCATCGCAAAACGGTTAGTAATATGTATTCGACAGAGATCTTCTACATTATCGCCAACAGGTTGGTTTGTTGAACTGTGTGCCCTGACAAGCACACAATTCACCAAAAAAGACCATATGGGCTGTCTATAATGATCGCACACAATTCTGATTACTGACCTATTTGCTGGGTATCACACACATCTTGTTACACCGAATCATTTGTGTTCACCTCACTCATCGCAAACAGTTCATCGAAGTGAACTGTATGCCGTATATCACACACACCTTGATCTGGCTGCCCATTTCTGTTGTTCTGTCTCATCGCAAACAGTTCGTACAGATCAACCGTATGCCCCTCATCGCACACGCAACTAAAATCTAAACCGTTTTTGATGTATCATTCATCGCAAACATTTTGCATCTTTTTGACGTTTTTTTACATCACCGTTTGCGATTAATGCATCGCACACAGTTTCATCAAAGGGTCTCTGATCGCAGTGTCGTGTTAGCAGCATCCTGCAGTAGTGCCTTATGATTAATGAAACAACTTTGACTCTTGAGCATGTCATGAAAAGATTAGATGCTATTGAAAAGAAAATGCTTACTGAAGAGCATATTGAAAACTTGGATAAAAAGATGCATAATTTTGCTACTAAAATTGGGTCAAAAGCGGGAGAAGTTTTTAAGTTGTTAAAAGAGAAGGGGACCGTAATTCATGAAATAATTGAAGAAAGTCCGTCTCGGATTGATAAAATGGAATAAATCTTTAGTAATATAAGCATGACTTTTGCTTCCGCTAAAACTATTGAAAAAACTCCCGTAAAAATTAGCAAAATTACTCAAGTTACTAAGAACAAGGGTGCAACTTCCAATAGCAACAAACAAGATCTTAAGATGATTAGTATTCACCCAGATTTCGTTGAAATAATAAGAGACCCTATCGCCAAGAATGAATTCCTCAACCTTGTTCCTAGAAGTATTGTTGTTGAAAATCTATATGCTAAATCTTTGAAGAAGTCTAAGTGTTTGATTGAAGAGTTGGAGAACAAAGATGACAATACTTAGATCCTTTGCATTATGCCTAGCTAGGGGCATAAAATGATAGCGCTTGTGGGGAGGCAACCAAATGAATAATTTTTATTTTTGTCTTTTGCTTTCTGTTCTTGAGTGTTTGAACAATTATGCTACTGTTATGATTGTGTTTTTGTGTTTTAATTAGTGTTTGTGCCAAGCAAAGCCTTTGGGATCATGTTGGGTGATAGTTGTTTTGATCTTGCTAAAAAACAGAAACTTTTGCACTCACGAAAATAATTCTCATTTTTAACAGAAGCGTGATAAAATACCAATTCTTTTTGCAGAAGATTGATATACAAATTTCTCACGTGGTCCTAATTTTTCATAATTTTTGGAGTTACATAAGTATTCGAAATGTCCAGATTCCTACAAACTGTTCTGTTTTTGACAGATTGTGTTTTTTTGCGTTTTGTGCTTGTTTTGATGATTCTATGGTTTTCTTTGAAGAGTTTTTTCCATAGAAAAGTTGGAATACAGTAGATATAATGCAAAAATAAAATATGAATGGGTTTGCAACAGTACTTATAGTAGTGATTTGCTTTCTTATACTAACGGATCTCACGAAGGTTTTGTTGAGTTTTGTGTTATTGAAGTTTTCAAGTTTTGGGTGATATTACGATGGATGAAGGAATAAGGAGTAAGAAGAGCCTAAGCTTGAGGATGCCCATGGCATCCCAAGCTATTATCCAAAGAGAAGCAATCAACTAAGCTTGGGGATGCCCGAGTGGCATCCCCTCTTTCTTCTAACGGCCATCGGTATTTTACTTGGAACTATATTTTTATTCGTCACATATTATGAGTTTTGCTTGGAGCATCTTGTATGATATGAGTCTTTGCTTGTTTTGCTTTTTGTTTTAAGTCATGAATCCTTACTGGACACACCTATTTGAGAGAGCCAAAATTATGCTATGACTTGTTTGAATTGCTCTCTATGCTTCACTTAAATCTTTATGAGCTATGGAATTGCTCTAGTGCTTCACTTATATCTCTTTGAGCACGGTGTGCTTTGTTATTTTTAAAGAAATGCTCTCATGTTTCACTTAGATTTATTTGAGAGTTAGTAAATTTTTTAAGAAATTATCTCTTGCTTCACTTAGATTATTTTGAGAGAAAGAAATATGATGCTCATGATCTTCACTTATATTTGTTTGAGCTTACTAAAAGCAACATGTGAAACTGGTCCCAAAGTGATAGATATCCAAGGCGGATATAATAAAAACTTTCATTAAGATCATTGGACAAAATAAACTTGATTCTTTGTAATAGTTTTGAGATATGACGATATGATATGTGAGTCATGTTGATGAGTAATTATGCTTTAGTAAGAATATTGGTGTTAAGGTTTGTGATTCCCTATGCAAGAACGAAAGTCAATAGTTATGCAATGAAATTACATCCTATTTGTGGTGCATTATTCGGTGTTAGTTATGCTTAATGCTCGCTTATGAGGTTTTTCGTTTCTTGTTGGATGCTTCTCAATCTTTTGCTAGCCTTCATTTGCACTAAGTATGATCACTACTTGTGCATCCAAAATCCTTTAAACCAGTTTTGCCATATGAGTCCACCATACCTACCTATATGCGGTATTCTTTTGCCGTTCTAAGAAAATTTGTATGTGCCATCTCTAATTTTCAAAATAAACTTCTCTTTTGTGTGCTCGTACCGCTCCTGAAACGGTAGGGGGTGGCTAATATATTTCCATGCTAGATGTGTTATTCTCAAGATGAGTGTTTATTCACTTGTCATTGCATGAGAGTAAGGCAAAGGTATTAGGGATGCCCAGTCCCGAAATGAAAAATGGATTTACTTTATGTTGTCAAATAATAAATTCCTTGGAAAGTGTTGGTATGGAAGGCACTTGTGGATACGGTTAGCCATGGAAAGTGAAAGTATGGTGGAAAAAGGAATAAACTTTATTTTCTGTTTGGGAACCGCCTATGATATATCTAGCATGGAAAGTATTGATAACTACTCGGTCGTTTTTGTTGACAGGAAAAGCATGCCTCCCAAAATATTTTTATCTCTATCTTTTTCGCTTCGAGCTCTGGCACCTCTACAAATCCCTACTTCCCTCTGCGGAGGGCCTTTCTTTTACTTTATGCAATTTTTATTTTTGCTTGAGTCTATATATTCTCTTATAAAGCACCAACTAAGGGGCACTATGATCGTACTTGAGCATTGGGCGTAGCCAATATGCCAGTGTGTTTCATGAATGGATCAATGATTGAGTATAATGGGCTAGGGATAACTTGCTTTAGAGTTGATATTTTGAAAGACATGGTTGCTTGTTGATATGCTTGAGTATTAAAGTCCTCATGTCAAAACTAGACTATTGCTTTGAACCATATAAAAGTCCAAATGTCCATGCTACAAAGAAAACAATATGTGATGAACATGTTAGGCAGCATTCCACATCAAAAATTCTGTTTTTATCATTTACCTACTCGAGGACGAGCAGGAATTAAGCTTGGGGATGCTGATACGTCTCCAACATATCTATAATTTTTTATTGTTCCATGTTGTTATATTATCATTCTTGGATGTTTTACAATCATTTTATAATCATTTTATATCATTTTTTGGTACTAACTTATTGACATAGTGCCTAGTGCCAGTTGCTGTTTTTTGCTTGTTTTTACATCGCAGGAAATCAATATCAAACGGAGTCCAAATGCAACGAAACATTTTGTGGAATTTTTATGGACCAAAAGACACCCAATGGGCCGGAGAAGCACCTGGGGGGGGTGCCCCGAGGGGGGCACAACCCACTAGGGCGCGCCTGGCCCCCCAGGCGCGCCCAGGTGGGTTATGCCCACCTCGGTGGCCTCCCGTACCGCCTCTTTGCTCTATAAACACCCCAATATTCCAGAAACCCTAGGGGAGTCGACAAAAATCAATTCCAGCTGCTGCAAGTTCCAGAACCACGAGATCCAATCCAGACACCATCACGGAGGGGTTCATCATCCTCATTGGTGCCTCTCCGATGATGAGTGAGTAGTTCATTGTAGACCTACGGGCCAGTAGTTAGTGGCTAGATGGCTTTCTCTCTCTCTTTTGATTCTCAATACAATAGTCTCTTGGAGATCCATATGATGTAACTCTTTTTGCGGTGTGTTTGTTGGGATCCGATGAACTTTGAGTTTATGATCAGATCTATGTTTTTATCCATGAAAATTACTTGAGTCTTATTTTGATCTCTTATATGCATGATTGCTTATAGCCTCATATTTCTTCTCTGATATTTGGGTTTTGTTTGGCCAGCTTGATCTTTTTATCTTGCAATGGGAAGAGGTGCTTTGTGATGGGTTCGATCTTACAGTGCTTGATCCCAGTGGTAGAAGGGGAACCGACACGTATGTATCATTGCTATTAAGGACAACAAGATGGGGGTCTATTTCTACATAAATAGATCTTGTCTGCATCATGTCATCATTCTTATTGCATTACTCCGTTTTTCCATGAACTTAATACACTAGATGCATGCTGGATAGCGGTCGATGTGTCGAGTAATAGTAGTAGATCCAGGAAGGAGTCGGTCTACTAATCTTGGACGTGATGCCTATATAATGATCATTGCATGGATATCGTCATGATTATTTGAAGTTCTATAAATTTTCCAACAGTAATTCGTTTACCCACCATTTGCTATTTTTCTCGAGAGAAGCCACTAGTGAAATCTACGGCCCCCGGGTCTCTTCTTTACTATATTTGCCTTGGCGATCTATTTTTATTTGAATTTATTTTCAAATCTATTAATCCAAAAATACCAATATACCTTGCTGCAATTTATTGTTATTTATTTTATCTCGTCTTCCCGCGAGATCTATTTATCCAATCTACTACAATTTTATCTATATTTTACCCGTGATGGATTGAGAACCCCTCTCTTACGTCGGGTTGCAAGTATTTGTTCTTTGTGTGTAGGAGCAGTTTACGTGGATTTGCGTGGTTCTCCTACTGGTTCGATAACCTTGGTCTGTTCACCAAGGGAAATACCTATCGTTGCTGTGCTGCATCATCCCTTCCTCTTTGGGGAAATACCGACGTGGTTCAGGCAAACATCAGTAGCTCGTCCAGCCAACCCCTGCCACATGGCTGAAGTTTCTTCTTGAAGCTTATGGTCTTGAGGCCCCTCAGGACCTCCGCGTTGGCGCACTCGGCCTGGCCAACTTTTCTCTATTATGAGAATGTTATATGCATGGTTTCCTGTTAAATCTAAAGTTCTGCAGCAAATTTTCATCGTTAAGAGAATTTTATATTAACGAATTCACTTGATTATGTTTCTAACTTTTCAGCAAAATTTTTGTTTGCATATTTAGTTCTATTCTATACTATTGATAACTATCCTTTCAATACATGCTTGTTCTGTAACTTGTTGTCTCGATTGTTCAAATGGTAACTGAGTTTTGTTCGATTGATGTCCTACTAGTTGCTACTATTAATTGTTATTGCCATGATATTGATACTTCTTATAATATGTTGTGTGCCTTAATTCTAGTAGTATTTGTTGTCCAAAACATGATTGTATTGTGAGCCATCAAGTTCTTGGAGTCTTCATAGAGCTCGCTGGTATTTACTTTTTTCCACCAATATAGTATTTGCTAATATTTACTCCTCATGGTTGCTACTGTTATCCATGCCCTCATGCTTCAGGACCGACTCCTAGTTGCTTGTGTATCTGTTTATTATTCTTTTCCTAGTTATTCTTTGTTGGAAGATATTTCTTTCATTCTGAATTGGCAGCCATGATAATGATAATTTCCTCTCTTCTATAGGAGCTCTAGGCTGAAGAAGTTCGAAGAAGGGAACACTTCATCTTCGTAGCTAGTTTTATGTTCCTGGGTGTTTTATGTTCCTGGGTGTTTACTTCATAGATGTTCCTGGGTGTTCATGGGTGTTCCTGGTTGTTTGCACCTCCTGGGTGTTCTAAATTAGATGACGTGAACTATCACATGATTGTAATATATATAATATACTCATGTTGATCGTCATTTGTGAAAAAAATTGTGATTGAAATATTGGAAATATTGATCATTTTTTTGAGGCGATGATCATTAATTGTTGATACATCAGAAATGAAACAAATACTATTTGGGCCCTAAAAAGGCCACAAATCAAACAATTCAAGAAAAATTGAACAAAATCGCTTAAAAATCAATTGTGAATAGATGATGGCCAAGAAAATAAAAAGGCCTAGGCCCAAAAAGAAATAGATTGTAAAATGGCCATGTCCCAAAAATAATGAGGCTGAAATGTTGGGCTTTGCCCATCTACCTGACCCAAATTAATATGAGAAAAAAACACAAATATGCTGAATTGTTGGGCTCAGCCCATATAGACACCGAACTGGACCGGGCTGATTCTTATCAACGACATTTTCATTTGGTCGCAATGTTGCCATGTCAGCTTGCCACATCGGATCCGACGTGGCCTGGGCAGACAGCTAGCGACCAAAACAGAAGGTCGTAGGATCAACGACCTTTTGTTTTGCTCGTTGCCTTCAACGACCTTATCACAAAGAAGGTCGTTAATTTCCATTAAAGACGGTCAGCTTTTGACCATCTGTGTTTTGTCACAAAAAGGTCGCAAACGAAAAACAATGACCATTCAGCGACCAATAGTGATGGTCGCAAGTTGACATATTTCTTGTAGTGCGACCAGGGACCAGGCCCACCTCTCTCCTTGGTGGTCTCAACCTGCTTTGTCGCTCCACCTCAAAGTATCAATCAGGGGCCGTCGGGAACCCAGGCCCACCACTACCTGGATGGAACCACCTGTCCCTTCAGCCCCCACATCTGAACAGTAACATAAGTATGTATTAGTATATAGCATATACCCGTGATCACCTCCCGAAGTGATTACGACCTGATATTATACCATGGCAAACGGACAAGAATGTAGGGCCACTGATGTAATACTAGCATCCTATACTAAGCATTTAGGATTGCTTGTAAAGGTAACAACAGTAGTTGCAAAGACAGGCTATGTAGCAGAATATGATCATCTAGAAAGTTGTAACAACTACACTACTCTAATGCAAGCAGTAGAGAGAAGGAGTAGGCGGTATCGGGATGATCAAGGAGGTTTTGCTTGCCTGGAAGCTCTGCGGAGAAGGACGGGTCATCAGGAGTGTAGTCGACATCAGGAGCTGCGGCACCCGTCTCGAAGTCTAATGGAGAGAAGAGGGGGAAGAAACAATGAATACAATGCAAACAGATGCATGAAGATGCATGACAAGGCAATACGCGGTGCTAGGTGTGACCTAACACAGTAATAGGTGATACAGGTGAAGGGGAAAACATCCGGGAAAGTATTTCCGGCGTTTAGCATTTTCGGACAAATGAACGGCATGCATATTCGGAATCTTCACATTTAACTGAGCAACTTTCATGTATAAAGTATTTTCATCCGAGTTACGAATTATTTTACATTAATTTTCAAAGTTTTAATTCAATTTCTGGAATTAACAGATTTAATTAAATTCTAACATCATTTATTGCGTCATCATGACGTCAGTGGTCAACGCTGATCGTTGACTGGTCAAACTGACAAGTGGGACCCACTGTCATAGTCACATTAAACTAACTAGTAGCTTAATTAGTTTTATTAGGTGATTAGGTTAATTAAGTTTAATCAGATTAATTAAACCAAATTAATTAAGTTAACTATTTCACTAATTAATTAATCTATTTATTTATTTATTTATATTTATTTTTAATTCATTTTTTGTAAAAAAATCATTTTTTGTTTCTTTGGGGCGTGGGTCCCAGCGTTCAATGGCAAAGGGGCCTAGCGGGTGTGCGGGTGTCGGGCGCACGCCCAGGCAACCAGGGGGTGCCGGCCATGGCAGGACGCCGGCGAGGCGCGACCGGGCGGAGGCGGTAGGGCGGAGCGGCGCAGCAGCGAGCAAGCACGGCGAGGTGCGGAGGCTGCGGCAGCAGCT
>NC_057799.1:361671514-361880822 GCF_018294505.1 Triticum aestivum
CTTTGATGGCAAGTCTATA
Organism: Triticum aestivum; assembly: GCF_018294505.1. NCBI lineage: Eukaryota > Viridiplantae > Streptophyta > Magnoliopsida > Poales > Poaceae > Triticum > Triticum aestivum. The sequence goes on from NC_057799.1 coordinate 361,671,534, forward strand.
AATGAATTTCCGGTGATGTCTCCTGTGCTAAATTTAGAAGACATTGAATGGAAAAACCTTGTTATGCACTGGTCTCGTTCCCAGGATGAGGTACTGTCTATGAAATCACATGACAATTTGAACTTCTACTTTTCCGCATGTGCCTTACGGATCTTTTTTGCAGGAAATCTGCTCGAAGAAGAATTCCGGTTTGAAAAGAACGACAGGATATCGCAAATATGCTGCCCGCTGCTTTGCTCTTATTAGTACATGTTGTCCTGTATCACTGTACTTGCATACATACCTGGTGCATTATGTGACAGCAGTATGCATGATAGCTTGCTTATCAATTGTTCGCTCCAAATTATCTGATCTGTATGAATGGTTACATTAGTGTAGAATATATCCAATGCCAATGATTTTTTTAGCTCTGCATTGTTCTTGTAAGTACATGTTGTCCTTTATCAGTGTACTTATATTGACAGGTAGTTGTTCATGTACCATCACTGTGCAGCTTATTTTCCTTTGCCCTCCATTTTCTACACATCATATCTATATTTACTCTTACCATAAGGTTGGTACTGAAGAAGTTTAGCTGTGCATTGCTCTTGGCTGTGCCTTTTGCCTGTATCGCTGCACATACATTTATAGCTACTTGGTTATGTAGCATCACTCTTCATCTTATCTTAAATATTCTCCATTTTTTCGTATATTATCACATCTATATTTACTCTTAACAAAATGTAGAATAAAGGCAATGCTTATGAAGAAGATTCTGTGGTAAACTTCTTGAATTGCCCCCCCCCATCAGCATGGACAAGGGCTTTATAGAGCCTGTCTTCACCAGTAATGTAAGTTTGTCCTTCTCAAGCCTTCAAACTTTGTTGTGTATATTTGGTTAGGCATGACTGCAACAGCTGTTTATTTTTGGTGTTTGCATCAAATTGCATGTTTAAAGTTTATTATGTAGTTCATAAACAAAAGTTTGTCCTTCTCAATTTAAGTTTTCAGTTGTACAACCAAGTTCCTTCTTCATACCATGTAAATTAAACTATACAGAGCAAGTGATCTTCTTTTGCACTGCATGTATGCTTCTGTTCTTCATCCGTAATCCAGTGGTGTGGTGAACCTACCCACTACAACACAATGTCATATTCTGCAATGTCTTAACTATGAACAATGTCATATCATTCTACTATTATTTAAACCGTCTCTTTATTTGCCAATCTGAAATGGGATAAATTGACAGCACACTAACCATTGATACTTATGAGTTCTTGATCTGTAATCCAGTGGTGTCGTGAAGCTGCCAACTCCTTCACAATGTCATTTCCTGCCATGTCTTGACCTGAACAATACCATATTGTGTTAATGCAATTTTAAACTGTGTCACTTTATTCGTCAGTAAGAAATGTGATGAATTGTCAGCACTGATACTTTTATGTGCAAAACCTGTCATCTGTCTGCTTGTTTATCTTTCAGAGTGAGGAAGATATAAGTGTTGAACAAGCGCAGTCTCATCATCTTGCTCAGGTGCTTGCGCTGCAGCTCGCCAGCAGGGCTAACCTTTCTTGAACTCTATTGAAGTGCTGTCGGTTTTGTATATTATTTTGTCGGCGTGTTTATTTGCACTGGTGGCGATCTTTGATGCCCAGTGTATGTAATCTGCTGTCTGCTTGTGCTTTATTATCATAGTGGCGAACTTTGATGCCCAGTGGATGTAATATGCCGTAATTTCTTTATTGTATAGTCTAGGTTTTTTCTTATTCACGATGCTGCAGTTATTTTACTGTATATATATCCTGTCTTCGCAGTAAACCGGCCAAACCGTAAAATTACGGTACATAATCGGGCCGTCATGCAATCACGATGTATGATCCGCATCATGGGCCTCGTCAAACTGGCCCACTAGTAGATTCGGGCCTTTAATAGGCCGAGTAACCCCCGGCCCTCTTTTCGCAAGAAAACTCAATGGGCTTTTAGGAGGCTGAGAAGTAGGTTGGGCCTGAAACGTGCCGAACAGCTCACGGGCCGGCAGCAGCCCGAAATGGACCCCGGCCCATGATTGTGCGAATCAAATCACGGGCTTTTAACAGGCCAAAATTGTCTCGGTCCTTGTTTGGCCCAATCAGATATCGGCTGCGAGCAGGCCGGATGCAAACCGGGCCGTAGTTAGGCCCAACTATATGACGGGCTTTTAACAGGCCGAAATTAATATAGGGCCGAAATGTTAAACGGGCCCTTAACAGGCCGAAACTAATATCAGGCCGAATTACTAAATGGGCCTTTAGCAAGTGGGCCCAAAAGCATAGCGTCCAGTTAACGGGCCCAATCTGATATGGGCCATAATTGAGGCCAAAGCCTCTTAAAGGGCCGGACCTGATCTGGGCCGTGATTTGGCCCAGAACGTGGGAGGCTTTTAACGGGCCGGATCTCATATGGGCCATTATTAGGCCCGGAACGTGGCAGGCCATTAATGGACCGGATCAAATATGGGCCGGCATTTGGCCCAAAACATGGCAGCCAGTTAATGGGCCGGCCTACTAGGGTCCTCAAAATCTTGTGGGCCTACAGCTAGGCCGGCCCATTAGTGTCGGCGAAAATCTCGTGGGCCTTTAGCTGGGCCGGCCCATTATGATCCGCAAGAATTTTGTGGGCCTTTACCTGGGCCGGCCCATTATGGCACACAAAAATCTTATGGGCCTTTACCTGGGCCGGCCCATTATGGCCCACGAAATCTTGTGGGCCTTTAGCTGGGCCAGCCCATTATGGTCCGCAAAATCTCTTGGGCCTTTAGCTGGGCCGGCCCATTATGGTCCGCAAAATCTTGTGGGCCTTTAGTTGGGCCGGCCCATTTAAACTTGATGGGCCGTGCCACGTGTCGACGTATCATAGGCGCCTTCTGTCCAATGAGTGGATGACATCTGTCCCAACGATGAGCTGACACGTGTTTCCTCCAGCCAATGATGATTTTACACGTGGAAAATCCCCATTGGTCGCGGCTGTTAACGGCTTATCGGATCCAAAACCCGACCCGATAGCTTAACGGCGTTCCGTTACGGTGGATGCCACGTGTCGGTCACCCTTGACGAAAGCACTTCTGTGACGCGCGATTTATCGTCATGGAAGTGGACACTTCCGTGATGATAATTTTGGTAATGTCATGGAACACTTCTACGACAGCACAGGTATGACTATCTTGATTCTGTCATAAATTTGTCATGGATGTACATGCATGACAAAAAACGCGACCTACTGTGACAAACACGTATCATCACGGAAGTGTATTTTGAGATTGATGATGTGGGATGGATCGAACTAATGTACGCTTGAGTTGCTTAATTGACGTTGAAACAGTACTTATGGTTGAACTATGCTTATGTACGTGTATGCTTATTATCTATGTCTGAGGTATGTTCAATAAGTTCGCTCAATTTTCTAAAAATTACACGGGGGACCAATAAATCAGACGGAGGTAGTACGTCCAATGCACACACGGTTTTGCCCAAATTGAACCATGTGCAATGACTTTCATTTTGCGCTGTTGCGTCAAACTCACATAGTTCGCTCTAGTGCAAACGCGTGCGCCCCAAATTCTTTGTGGACAAAACGCTCACCACCCCATTCAAAAAAGAAAACCCTAACCATCCCAACGTCACAAAACCCTCACCCGCTGCCACCCTCGACGCCTCGGTACGTTCCCCTTCACTGGCACCTCTCCGCGTTCTATGCATGGCACCACTCATCGCGGCGGACGCGTAAACACTTAGCTCGACGCCCTGCAAGGCCACCAGGCTGCCGGCAAAGCCCACCGCATTTGCCACTTCCGCTTGCCGCCACCTATCGCCATCGACTTTCTCGACGCTGCTCGCGGTCGACCCAGATCCGCTCGGTTGGGGAATCTGCCGTACTAAGGGTTCTTTCTGATGGACAACAAGGTAACTAATTTAGCGAGATATTATCTCATCTCTTATCCCAGTTCATCTGCCTCCTTTACTCACCCGACGAAATCGCCGTGAATTCATTTTTATTCGAGCTGATTTGAGGGCTTTCTTTCATTCATAGAATGTACAGTGCACCGACACTTCGGGACTTTGCGACCGCCGCGAGAGAGTCCTTCTCTCCGTACCAGATAACTTGAGCACGCGCGCGGTATGTTCAATCTCACCCTAAATCGGTTGGCATGGCCTACTTTCCAGAACATATTCTAAGTATTGCTACATTTGGATAAAAGGTGCCACATGCACCATATATGTCAAAGGGGATTTCCTCCCTCTTCTTTCTATATTAGGAAAATTAATGATGTATTGTTGTTTCGATTACTCTCATTTTTCCATGACATCATGTTTACCCTATCTGTTTAATTATAGATTTCTGTCCTTCGATTTCAACTGATGTACAGTTCTTTCAATTTGGGCCCATATTTGCATGTTACCATATTTTCTTTAACAATCCTACCATTTTCTGCAGAACATCCCTCGCTATGCATTAGATTATGTAGTGCACAATTTTTCCCTTTACATAGATCAAGGCTCCACGGATGTCATACTGCACACAAACCATAGATTTACAATCGTTGCTACTGTAAGACTTGATGAACGTGGTGACTCCTATTTTGGCACTGGCTTTTGGAATGAAATTGCAAAGTTTTATGTACTGAAAGCTGGCACTAAAATTGCACTGCACATAAAAGGGCCTGGTCATGAGATATATGCTAACTTCCTCGACAAAATCATCCGTCCAGACTTTGTTCGAAGTAACTTTTCTTTTCAACTATCTACATATGTTGACTCACCCAACAATGTCATATGAATTGTGTAGTATTTAAGCAACCAGTTGTTATTTCCTTTTCTTACTATATTCCTACCTGATAACTTCTAGTTACCAATACACTTTTCTATTGCCCTGTTTTAACTAACTATTCCCTGTACTCCCATTTTTATCAGAAAGCGCCGCTGACAAGGAGACTCCGGAGGTGGAGAACGGGGCTGCCAACAAGCGGAGGCGGGGCGAGCTAGAACCGCAAGTGACTCCAGCAGGCCTAGACTTAATCAGCAACCTCCCGATGATATGTTGAGAATCATCATCTCCCTCCTCCCAATCAAATATGGGGCGCGGACAACCCTCCTTTCCCGGCCGTGGAGCCCCCTATGGAACTCTAGCCCTCTCGACCTCATCGACACCTACAAGATCTGCCATGGCTATCAGAAAAGCTTGGATGCGTTCTCCAAGATCCTCGGCAGTCACCTTGGCCCAACCAAAGGCCTTAGAATGGGAAAGTTCCGTTCCAACGGCAAGGACCGAGCCAAGCTTGACGCCTGGTTCCGATCCCCCGCCCTTGATCAGCTCGAGGAGCTCACTTTTAATGATGGGCATATGCGCTCGCTGCCAACGTCCGCGCTCCGCCTCGCGCCCACGCTGCGCGTCGCCAAGTTCAGGAACTGCCATTCCCCCCTCAATGACGCGCCCGCACTTATTCTACCGACTGAAGCACCTCGAGCTCGTCGCCGTCTGCCTCTAAAACGGTGACATGGAGCGCCTGCTCCGTGGCTGTACTACACTCGAGTACCTTCGTCTTCAGGCAATCAATGGGTTGAGTACCTTCCACATCACCTCCATGACTCTCCGGACTATTTATGTGTGTTGCTGGTGCGGCAGGAAGACATCACAAGATGTGTACCACGGTATGGTCATTGAGGACACACCTGCACTTGATAGATTACTTGTAGTTGATCAAGAAGGCCCAACAAGAATCAATGTCATTTCTGCGCCGAAATTGACAGTGGTGGGCTACTCGTCCGAACTTGTTATTGGATCCACACCCGTTCAGGTACAACAGCCGCCTTCTACCTCTCCTACTACAAATTAACATTATTTATAATTCTGAAGATGTTTGTTCGTCCGTCATTCAGAAAATGATTCCGACAAGCTTGACCCCCAAACTGCGCACAGTGAAGGTCTTGGCACTAGAATCTATCGGGCCCGACCTGGAGCAAGTTGTCAATTTCCTGAGATGCTTTCTGTTCCTGCAGAAGCTATATATTGAGGTGATGTTCCTTTCCTGTTAAATGTTAACCATAAGGGAGTTCAATTTGTGACACCTTTTTCCAAGTTTACAATGACAATGTACTACAATTTCTGAAGGTTCTTCTCGAGGATTTCAGTACATACATGTCCCCCCCAGATTGGTTGCTTGATCCATATGGTTACAATCAATAAGCATTTCTCCTTTGGATTCATCTGTACTAGTTTTCTTAGGGAACTTTTCATCCACTCCAACCTCTTGGGAAGAAGGCTACATTTTTCTAGAATGTAATAAAATGCCCATGTTAAACATGTCAGATCGAAGACGGCATGTTAGTGCATTTTACAAATCCTGGAAACCAAATAGGCCTGTAGTAGTGTTCAAAAACTCCATGTAGGCACTAACACGTTTTCTTATTTTGTGGATAAGATTAGGCCCACTGGTGGATAATGTGATACAATATAAACAATCACGTTGAATGCCTAGATCTGCATCTCTCAGAAATTACTTTGAACTCCAACCGAGGGACCTTACCAGAGATTATATTCGCCATGTTCTTTGTTGTCAGAGCAAGGGTGTTGAAGGTAATGAGGTTTGCCCTACATTTATTTTGCAAAAATGAATGGTTTGTAGATCAGCGCCGGCGCATGCGGCAGAATGGAATAGGCTCCAAAAATGTTGAATTTCATTTTGGAACTTCAGATGACAGAGTAATAAGAAGTCATCGTGTCAAGCCCATACATGACTTCCCAGTGGCTGATCGCTTTGCAAAAATTGTGAGGTTTCGAAACCAGACTTAGAAGTGGTAATATTAGTTTCAACCTCTCTGATATCCATGTTCAGCAGATCAGCGCGAGCGTTTGCAGCTGATGAGCTGGATTTCATTTCTAATATCAGTTTGAACCTTGTAATCTTCGAATTTGAGCCATGTAACTCTGGAATTTGAACCTTGTAATATTTCGAGCTTTTGTGGTACAATCGTTGAAAAGGCATCGTATGAGACTCGTATATTGCTAGCACTATTTCGACCTTAATATGCAATGGTCTTAGATTTTATTAACCATTCTCGAATCAGTTTACCTTGTCGATCTCACAGCACACGATCTGTATAGCTAACTCGACTGCGATCTTCGACATTATTGCACACAGTTGGTTTCTTCCACCGTGTGCACTGTAGAGCACAGAATTAATTATCGCACTCGAGTGTCCATCATCACCCTTCTGTGTAACTTTGACCTCATCACCCATGGGTATACTTATGATCGAAGTCATTCCAGACACTTCATTTTTACAAAGCTTTTTGCCGCTAAACGCCCACAATTTGACCCTCTTCTAGCCCACCCGTGGCCAAACTAGCCGGGCGGGAAGCTTGCATGGTAAACTGTGCTATAGCGCAGGAACAGGCTCACCGATGATACATTGGGCGCCTCTTCGAGCCCACGCGTGGTCAAACATAACGCGTGCGGTGCGGTGTTGTCAAGTGTGCACTGGAATCCTCCGCTATGAATGCTGTGACAAGACATGACGATTACAGGCCGGCCGACCCCCATTTATTACAGCGGCCATTTAACCCTTGTGTCTCTTCAACCTTTCGATCGCGCCCCACCATTGCAAGAAGCACACCCACCACGAGAAATTGTTAGAGGGTATCCTGCGCGGCTCCAATGGTGCTCTGAGCGGCTGCCGACGACGAGCAGCAGTTCACCATGCATGTCGTGGTGGACACCCACAGAAGGTTCATGGACCTCTCGGTGGTGTACACCAACGACCCGGTCTGGGTGGAGCACTCCATCCACATCATGGAGCTGTTGCTTGCGGAGGAGAAGTACAAGGTGGTCGGGTACGACCTCGAGTACACCCGCGCTCATGCCGGTCTCGTCCCAAGGTCGCCGTCGCCCAGATGTGTGTGCGCCACCATGTCCTCGTCTACCACTACTGCCTGGCCACAAGGCCTTGCGAGCATTTTGCCAGGTTTGTCAACAGCCCCCACTACATGTTCGCTATGGTGGACATCACCAACGATGTAAAGGCGCTCGAGAATTGGGGTATCGCCTGCCAGAATCTTGTTGACATCCAGGGCCAATACAAGATCTGGGGCAGCAAGGAGCATGAGAAGGACTCACTGGTTCACCTCGCCGAGGCCATCATTGACCCCTACTACAGAGACATGAAGGATTCGTGCAACAAGGACAAGAGTGCCCATCACTCGGCCTGGATGGAGAAACTCCACAAAGCTCATGTTGTGTATGTGACCAAGGAGGCATACACGAGCTACGACATGTACATGCGGATCATTGACATGAGGAAGTGCCTCCTTCCCCAAAACGGCCAAGGATCCAGCCGGAAGCAGAGCAATGGCAAGCATCGTCGCAACAATAATTAGATGATTAGATCATCGTTTCTCCTAGTTTAGTATGCACGTAATTTCTTTCTTTGGTGTGTGGAAATGTTATGTGTGTAGTCACTTGTGTAATTGTATGCTTAATTTGGTTATGCAATGCTGTCTTTTTAAGTATATATGTTGATGCTCTGTAGACAGAGCATAGATGTTGTGCGGACAAAGAAAATCACATCGCACACGGACTAAACAATGGAACACGTCGGTGATGTTTTCATCAATCACTCACAATTGTATACCAGCAATCGTTTGCTCACAACACACACGGCTTGTTAGCAGTAATCGTCTATGTTGATATCGGTCTTCGCACATGTTTCCGATTACAGACCTGTTTGCCTCGTATCACACACATCTTGTTCATTTGAACCATTTTTGTTCTCATGTCTCAACGCAAACAGTTCATCCGAGTGAACTGCATGCTGTATATCGCACACACCTTTGATCTGGCTGACCGTTTCTTTTGTGTTGCCTAATCACAAACAGTTCATCCGAGTGAACCATATGATGTACATCGCACACACCTTCATCTGGCTGCCTGTTTCTTTTGTTCCTCCTCATCACAAATGGTTAATTGAGCTGAACCGTATGCCCTGCATCGCACACGCAACTAAAATCTGAACCGTGTTTGATGCATCCTCCATCGCAAATGTTTTGCACCTTTTTTGACGATTTTATTACACCACTGTTTGCGATTATGGCATCGCACACAGTTTCGTCGAAGGGTCTTCGACCGTAGTGTGGCGTTAGCAGCATCCTGCAGTAGTGAAGTGTCATAAGCATGACAGAAAAAATTCGTTTGGCCCAAAATGTCACGAATGTGTCTTTTTTTGTAGTGATAAAAGTAAATAAATTGCAACAAAGTATTTTTGGATTTTATAATATGATGAAGGTAGACCTGGGGACCATACTTCTCACTAGAGGCTTCTCTCTCAAACACATAGCATACGGTGGGTGAACAAATTATTGTTCGGAAATTGATAGAAAAGCACGTAGTTATGACATATTCACAGCAATGATCATGTATATAGGCATCACCTCCGAGACAAGTAGACCGACTCCTGCCTGCATCTACTACTATTGCTCCACCAATCAACTGCTATCCAGCATGCATCTATGGTATTAAGTTAATGAAAAACAGAGTAACGCCTTAAGCAAGATGACATGATCTAGACAAAGTAAACCCATTCAATATGAATAAACCCTGTCATTTTACCCTTAATGGCAACAATACAAATACGTATCTTGTCCCCTTCTGTCACTGGGATATAGAGCACCACAAGATTGAACCCATCATAAAGCACCTCTTCCACTTAAGATAAATCAATCTAGTTGGCCAAACCAAATGGATAGATCAGAGATAAATATAAAGCTATAACTATCATGCATAATAAAGTTCAGAAAAGACTCAGTTACTTTCAATGAATAATCTGATCATAAACCCACAATTCATGGGATGCCAACAAACACACCGCAAAAGAAGATTACATCGGATAGAACTCCAATAAGACCGAGGAGCACATGGTATCGCAGATCAAAGAGAGAGAAGAAGCCATCTAGCTACTAGTTATGGAGCCGTGGCACTAGTAGAAAAAGGGCTATTTGTCCCGGTTTATAAGGCCCATTTGTCCCGGTTCGGGCACCAGGACTAAAGGGTCGGTACTAATGCCCTACACCTTTAGTCCCGGTTCTTATACCAACCGGGAAAGATTGGGCTCCACATGGCCGCTGCGGCTTGCCCTGGCAGGGGGGGCCTTTTGCACCAACCGGGACCAATAAGCTACCACGCGTCAGCAGTTCAGGGGCTAGGGTTTTTGTTTTTTTTTGAAAGGGGGGGGGGTTGGGGGTTTTGTAGGGTTAATTTAGGTGTTTCATATATTGTGTTAGCTAGCTAAGAGAGAGAAGTGTCCTCTCTTATCACCATCCTTGGTCGACGCTACGTACTATACGTATAGAGAGGACTCGACACGCTAGCTAGTAAGCAAATAAAGGAAACCATTAAGTACAGAAGATCGTCATGAACATATGCATACAGAGAGAAGTGATATCGACCTCTCCTTCTCCGAGAGATTGGTCGAACAACAAGTTTTAGTATATCTATCCGACGCTACTGCTGGCTACCTGTAACACCCTGGATGTAACTTGCCATATTTGTAACTCCGACTCTTGCCATTTTCGGCTATGTTATATGTTTTTTCCTCCGTGTCGGGTTTTGTCTTTCATTTTGTATTTTGTCATGTCATGCATTTTCATATCATGTCATCATGTGCATTGCATTCGCATATGTGTTCGTCTCATGCATCCAAGCATTTTCCCCGTTGTCCGTTTTGCAATCCGGCGCTCCTATCTCCTCCGATGCACCCCTCTTGTTTTCTTTCGTGTGCGTGTGTCAAACTTTCTCGGAATGGACCGAGGCTTGTCAAGTGGTCTTAATATACCACCCGGAGACTACCGGTCAAGTTTCGTTCCATTCAGAGGTCGTTTGGTACTCCAACGGTTAACCGGGCATCCGCTAAGTCCATTTGAGTGTTCAGCAAAAACCCCCTCCAAAACCAGCCCAAAACCCACCAAACTCTCTTCTATGCTCTAGGTCGTTCGATCACGATCGTGTGGGCGAAAACCGCACCTCATTTGGAGCCTCCTAGCTCCCTCTACCTATTTATAAGTGGGCATCCCGAAAAACGGAATCGCAGTCTAACCATAGCAAAAATCCCTCGCGCCGCCGGACAGCGTCCGCCCGCGCCGGCGGACGAATCGCCCGTCGCCACGTCAGCGTCCGCCGCCGCCGTCCCCCGCCGGCCCGCGGGCCCGACCCCGGCCCCCGCGGCCCACGCCCGCCGCCGCCTCCGCGCCGGTCGGCCCCACCGCCGACCGCCGCCGCCGCCGCGGTCCCCGCAGGCGCCGCCCTCCTCCGCCCGCTCCGGCCGGCGACCGCCGCCCTCCGGGCCCCTCTTCTCCTCCTCCCTCTGGCCGCCGCTCCCTCTCCCTCCTTCCTCCGCCGGCGAGCGAGCTCGGGCTCGAAGAGCTCGTTCGATCCAGATCTGGTGAGGCCCGTTGACTTTCTCGTCCTCGTTTTTTCTTCTAAGTCTGGAAATTTCTCAGCATGTGCTCCTGTTTGAGATGCCGTAACTTTGTGCATGTAGCTCCGATTCGCGCGTGTAATATGTCAAATTGTTCGTCTTGTGATGCTCTTCATTTTGTTCAATTGCACCATTCTCATTAGAGGTAATCTTGATGCCCAAATCTTCGTTGGAAGAGGGCTAGTTGCTGTTAATCTCTGGTTCTTATCAGAACTTGGAGATTTGTCATTTTTGTATCATTTATTCTGTGCATCTTTTGAGCATGAGCTCTACATGTGTTTTGAAGTATGCCATGCCATCTTTCCAGTGGTGTAGTCCATGTATTTTTCTGATCTCTGTGGTGACTAGCACAAGTTTGCAAAGTAGGCCCCGTAATATTTCTGATTTCAGGGACTTAGTGATTTCTCTAAGTCCTCGTCTGCTGTAACTTTGTTGCCATGTAAACTTGATGCTACAGAGAGATCCATGCATATTTTGGAGATGTTCAGTAAGGATGTTTTGTAGCTATAGTTGTAATTGATCCATTCCTGAATTGTTTGCAATTTTAGAGTGCCATAGCATGACCGAATCTTGCCCTACTTTTGCTATAAAATATTTCTGGCAGATTCTTAACATGACATGCATTTTTGCCAAGCTTATTGTAGTTGATCCATACATGCTATGCAATTGTTCTTGCCATGGATAGCTTCATAAACATGCCATCCTGCTTTATGTATGCTTGGTTTGTCATGCATTTCTCTGTAGTGAGTGCATCAAGCTCACAAAGAGGCCTACATATTCATATTTCTGCCATGCTCTGTTTTCTGCTGTCTGAAACCTGATAACGAAACTTGCTATGTTTACATGCTTGCCATCATATCTTCAGGTCCTTTTTGGCTTATGGTCAGTAAGGGACTTTTGTCATGTGCATTTAGTAGAACACTACCATGCCTTGTTTTGGTATGTTAAGTTCCTGTAGCATGTTGATTTCGTGCTCTGAACATGGCTACCTGATACTGATTTCTGCCATGTCCAGTTTTTCACCAAGTCTGTGAACCTGTAATCTTTTGCTCTTTTGCCATGCTTGTTTGAGCTTGATATGTTGTGAACTAGCCGTAGCTCAGTGTTCATCTTTTGTCAAGCATCGCCTGTAGATTACTGTCATATGCTTTGTTGCTATGTTGGGGTGCTGTAGCTTTGTTACTTGTTGCATTTTAAGTGCTATCTTGCTGTTTATCGCAGATTAGTGTCATCCTTGTTTTGCTTGCCATTTGCAAACCGTGCATCCGATTCCGGTGATCTTTATATCGATTTCGACCGAAATCATCTCATCTTTCCAGTGGCATGCTTAGTTTGCCAAGTTACTGCCATGTTCATCATTTTCCTTCCGGAGCACGCATATGCATCGCATATCATATCTTGCATATCATACATGTTTTGTATCATGTTGCTTGCGCATTTCTCGTTGTTGATTGTGGTTCCGTTTGTTTGTGTTCTAGTCTTGGGTAGAGCCGGGAGACGAGTTCGTGAACGAGGAACCTGTCGAGTACGCTTACGAGGATCAAGCTTTCGACAACTCTGAGAATCTTGCAGGCAAGATGACCACCCCTCGAAATCACTTCTATCTTTGCTATGCTAGTTGTTCGCTCTATTGCCATGCTCCGCTACCTATCACTTGCTATATCATGTCTCCTATTTCAGCCATGTTAGCCCCTAACCATCCTTTCCTAGCAAACCGTTGTTTGGCTATGTTACCGCTTTTGCTCAGCCCCTCTTATAGCGTTGCTAGTTGCAGGTGAAGTTGAAGTTTGTTCCATGTCGAAACATGGATTTGTTGGGATATCACAATATCTCTTATTTAATTAATGCATCTATATATATTTGGTAAAGGGTGGAAGGCTCGGCCTTATGCCTGGTGTTTTGTTCCACTCTTGCCGCCCTAGTTACTGTTATACCGGGATTATGTTCCTTGAGTTTGCGTTCCTTACGCGGTCGGGTGATTTATGGGACCCCCTTGACAGTTCGCCTTGAATAAAACTCCTCCAGCAAGGCCCAACCTTGGTTTTACCATTTGCGACATATACCTTTTTCCCCCGGGTTTTCGCGAGCCCGAGGGTCATCTTATTTTAACCCCCCCAGGCCAGTGCTCCTTCGAGTGTTGGTCTGAACTGAGCAGACTGCGAGGCCCCCTCCTGAAAACTCGAGGTCTGGTTTTACTCGTAGGATGTCTCATCCGGTGTGCCCTGAGAACGAGATATGTGCAGCTCCTATCGGGATTTGTCGGCACATTCGGGTGGCTTTGCTGGTCTTGTTTTACCATTGTCGAGATGTCTTGTAAACCGGGATTCCGAGACTGATCGGGTCTTTCCGGGAGAAGGTTTATCCTTCTTTGACCGTGAGAGCTTATGATGGGCTAAGTTGGGACACCCCTGCAGGGTATTATCTTTCGAAAGCCGTGCCCACGGTTATGAGGCAGATGGGAATTTGTTAATGTCCGGTTGTAGATAACTTGTCACTTGACCCAAGTAAAACACATCAACTGCGTGTGTAGCCGTGATGGTCTCTTCTCGGCGGAGTCCGGGAAGTGAACACAGTCTGTGTTATGTATGACGTAAGTAGGTGTTCAGGACCTCTTCTTGGTCATTGCTAGATGACGTCCGTTCCGTTGCTTCTCTTCTCGCTCTCATTTGCGCAAGTTAGCCACCATATACGCTTTTGCCGCTGCAGCTCCACCTCTTGCACCTCCTTGTCCTATAAGCTTAAATAGTCTTGATCCCGTGGGTGTGAGATTGCTGAGTCCCCGTGACTCACAGATACTTCCAAAACAGTTGCAGGTGCCGACGATGCCAGTGCAGATGATGGCGTCGATCTCAAGTGGGAGTTCGACGAGGAACGTGGTCGTTACTATGTGTCTTTTCGTGATGATCAGTAGTGGAGCCCAGTTGGGACGATCGGGGATCTAGCATTTGGGGTTATCGTATTTTCATCTGGATTTTGACCGTAGTCGGTCTATATGATTGTATTTTGGATGATGTGTGAATGATATTTATGTATTGTGTGAAGTGGCGATTGTAAGCCAACTCTTTATCCCATTCTTGTTCATTACATGGGATTGTGTGAAGATGACCCTTCTTGCGACAAAACCACTATGCAGTTATGCCTCTAAGTCGTGCCTCGACACGTGGGAGATATAGCCGCATCGTGGGCGTTACACTACCTATATACAATATAAGATCTCTTACAATCCCCTAATATCTGTACTCAACTTCCACATGGTATTCTCTGGCTTTATTCATGATGTGATCAAGAAAGAATCTCGCCAATTCCTCTTGAATTGCTTTCATGTGATCTTGTGGTAGGAGTTCATCCCGCATCTGCCACGTCTAATTTGAAGATGGGGGTCAATACATATATATGAATGAAACTCAACACAAATGATGGTAATGAAATGAAATTGTGAATATTATTGCTTACACACTTCATATTGTCTTTTAGAGTAGCCCTGCTTATTCTTGGCCGTCGCGTTGTAGGTGAACTCGCAAAAGTAGTATCCACAGTAATTATTCCCGGGTTCCTGCCACAAGCACTTCACGAGAAATAGAGGTCAATCAAACTGATAATGGAGCATTATAAATGGCATTGATAAAAGTAGCTAGAATCAATGGGAGATGTGCGGAACTACCTAGCTAGTAGTACTTACTTTTGGGTATTTAAATCGCAGCTCCCCCGGCAGTCCCGGAGCTTGTGCGGTGAATACTTTCCAAACCCTGCGAGACAAAGAAAACAATTACTTGATATCAGGAAATGAACAAAGTTGCCGATATGGTGCGATAATGATCGATTGAACTTACTTCTTGAGCATTTTAGTCATGTCTGCATAGTCCTCGGGATCTTTTCGTCTCGAGTCTAAGATGGTTACTAGTCCCTGCTCAATCTTAATCTCTAGGAGAATATAGTGGAAGCTGCGCACGCATGGATAACTCATCAATTACATTACTATAACCTCGAGTAATAAGGGAAACCGAATAAGCACAAGACAGTAACACTCACTTGAAGTTGTAAGGAAAGAGTATTTTATCTTTGTTTTGATTTATTAGCAACGATTTGAGCAAGTTGGCCTCGGTTTCTTTGGCATGAAATCTAACCATAAATTCATCTATGAGATTTGTGTTAATGAACCCAATATCATAGATTTCTGCTTTTCTGCATTCGACGATCTTCAATCTACATAATATAGTGAGGATAATTATATATACATGCAATGAAAGAGCTGAGCCATATATAGAGACTTAATGACAGAAGTAGTACTTACAGACAGTAGCAAGTGATCGTTAATTTATCGAGGGCCTTTTGATTGAAAAACTAGAAGAACTCCTCAAATGGAACAGTCAACAGATCAATTCCAACGAGGTCGTGCTCCTCTTTAACTCTCCGCGTCAAAGTATCCTTCCCCCCAGACTCTCTGCAGGTTATCATGTACCAATCATGGTATCTTCGCATCATCGTTGTTACAGGAGGACTTCCATCTTTGACGAGAGGCTTCCCGTACTGGTATCTGAATTCGTCCACCTCCATTATATCAAAATCTGCATCGTCATCGTGCATGTAATCTGTAGGATTGGTACCGGGCAAGATCCCCGGATGATTAGTGATGATATCGCTAGACACCTTGAGCGGGGGGCACGATTGGTTCGCTTGTTCACTGAGCTGGGGAATTTTTTCCCACTTCTTCGTTCTGCTAACCTTCGATCACTGCAAGTACTTCCCGACCGCTCCGCTTCGATATATGACATTTCAATAATGCGCTCATAGTTGGTTTTCGGCGGAGACGATGGTGGTTTCTTCAGGGCATCGATGGTGCTCTTTGCTTTCACCGGATCTATCTTCTCCTCCGGAGGTGGATGTTTCTTAGCTCTTTGCGTTTCAGAGAATTTCTTCATATAGGCTTGACAGATCTCCGCATTTTCCTCCACAGTCCTCTCGTATGGTAACTTCTCTACATGCTTGAGAGATGGATCGAATCTGTATTGCCTCCCGGCTCTGGCTGTACTGCTAGACGCCGGAGCAGACGGAGCAGCTGCGGCTATGTTCTTTCCTCGGTTACAAGGCGGAGGAGAAGGACTACGACGCGCCAGAGCAGCCGGAGCGGCGGCAGCTCTCTTCCGCCCTTGCTGACAAGGCGGAGGAGGAGGCGGGCTGCTCAGACGCGCCGGCGCAGGCTGAGAAGGAGGCGGAGTGCCGCCACGCGCGGAAGAAGGAGGCGGAGTGCCCTGATCACTCGCCGAAGGAGGAGGCGGAGTGCCCTGACTCGCCGGAGGAGGAGGAGGAGGAGGAGGCGGAGGCGTCCAGTTAGGAAGGTTGATGAACTCCTTCCGCCATATGCATGGAGTCTTCAAAGCAGAACCCTGCCGAGTCTCCCCTTCACCGGTAGGGTGGTCAAGCTCGAGCTCCTCAAATCCCTCCGTTATTCCATCCACCACCACCCTAGCATATCCTTCTGGAATCGGCTGGCAGTGAAAAGTTGCGCCGGGTTAAGGAGGTGCAACAGAGCCGGCATCCGCCTTGACTTTGAAGTTCTGCCATTGCGTCATAAGGTGGCAATGTTGAGACTCCGTGATAGCATCCACGGGGTAGCTAGCAGGAGCCGTGAAGACAGGCTCCTGAAGCAGCTCGGTGGAAGCCACGCTGCTTCTCCGCTGAGATGGCGGGGTAGCTTCGGCAGGTCGCTTGCTGTGAACTGCTTCTCGTTCCTCTAGCGCGTGTACCCTTGCGTGCAGCGCCTGCAGTTGGGCCTGCTCCACTTTCCTCCTCCTCTCCCGACCTTTGTAACCGCCTGCGTCCAGAAACTCAGCTCTCCATGGAATGGAGCCTGGCGTGCCTCGTGTCCGTCCAGGGTGCTCAGGATTCCCGAGGGCCATTCTGAGCTCATCGTTCTCTATGTCGGGAACGAACGTCCCTTCCTGCGCTGCGGCGATATAGTCATGAAGCTTCGTGACAGGTATTCGCAGTTGCTCGTCCGTCCAAACGCACTTCCTTATTTGAGGGTCCAAGGTTCCGCCAACCCCGAAGAACCATGTCCTTGAACGGTCTGGCCAGTTCAATGTCTCTGGTTCGACCCCTTTATCAAGCAGGTCATTCTCAGCCTTCTCCCACAACGGTCGGGCTTTGAGGTAGCCACCTGACCCCGTGCGATGGTGATGCTCCTTCTTCGCCGCATTTTTCTTGTTTGTCGCTGACATCTTCTTACTCTTGTTCGATGTCTTGTGGGCCACAAATGCGTCCCAGTGATCTCTGATCTTCTCAAACCGGTGAATTCTAGTGTCTATGAACAAAAATTCATCATATATATGAACAATTATTTATCATACGATTATCTATGAACAAAAAAATCATCATATATATGAACATTTTTTTTTGAAAAATCAGGACATATCATCATATACACATACATATCATATATATATATATATATATGAACAGAAAATCATCATATATATGAAAAAAGTAAGAAAAGGGAGGAAGGACAGGGAGGAAAGGGGGCGTCGGCCGGACCGAACGGGGATGAGGGGCGGCGTCGACGGGGCAGGGGCACGGGGTCGGCGGCGAGGATGGCGACGACGACGACGGGGCAGGGGCGCGTGCTCGGGGGGCAGGGGCGACGGCGACGACGGGGGCAGGGCAGGGGCGTGGGCTCGGGGCAACGGCGAGGGCGACGACGGGGGCGGGCCGGGGCAGGGGCGCGGGCGACGGCGGGGGCGGCGGACGGCGTCAGGGCAGCCTGGCGGCGTCGATGTGCTCGGCGTCGTCGGGAGCAACTGGTGATGAACTCTGCAAAATTCCTAAGTGCTACTTTATATACCCAGAGCATTGGTCCCGGTTCGTGGCACCAACCGGGACCAATGCCCCCCTTTAGTCCCGGTTGGTGCCACCAACCGGGACCAAAGATCTCTTTTCAGCAGCCCAAAGGGCGGGAAGCAGGGGCCTTTGGTCCCGGTTGGTGGCACCAACCGGGACTAAAGGGGGGGCATTGGTCCCGGTTGGTGCCATGAAACGGGACCAAAGGGTGGCATTGGTCCCGATTCGTGCCACCAACCGGGAACAATGGCCTTGCACAACGGCGTGGTGGTGGGAGTTTAGTCCCACCTCGCTAGTTGAAAGCGCCCCGCACCTGTTTATAAGCTCCGCTGCCTCTTCCCTCTCGAACTCCTCTGAACTGCAGGCCTATGGGCCTAATATGACACTGCTATGCCTGTGGGCCTGCTGGGCCTTCTGCGGGCCTGAATCCTGGCCCAACTAGCTGGGTTTCTAGTCGTATTTAGGCCATGGTGGCCGAGTAGGTGGCATTTTTTATTTTTTTCCAATTTTTTTGTTTTTTTGTTGCTTTATTTTTTTATTTTGTTTCTACTTACAGCAAAATACTTACTGTTGTTATTTTTATTTATTTTATTAAAGTTTATTTTATTTTATTTTGTTTCTACTTATTTATTTTATTTTATTTTATTTTGTTTCTACTTATTTATTTTATTAAAGTTTATTTTATTTTATTCTATTCTATTTTTTTCTACTTATTTATTAAAGTTTATTTTGTTTCTACTTATTTATTTTATTTTCTTTTTTACTTTTTTATTTATTATATGAATTTTTTTCTTTTAATGTTTTGAACAGAAAATACTTTGATAATTTTAGTTGCATAAATTTTATATAATTTTAGTTTCAATAATACTAGAGGTTTATAAAAGCTTTTTTGTTGATTCCTTTAGTACCGGTTCTAAGGCTGTTACAAAGGCATTTCATTTAGTACCGGTTCTAAGGCTCCCCACAAGCACCTTTAGTACTGGTTCGTGGCATGAACCGGTAATAGACTTTTTTAGTTGATTCTTTCTGCAACTGTTTTTTAGTCCCACCTCGCCAAGCGGGAAGGCACTCGCAGCGGTTTATAAGCCCTGAGTGCAGAGACGATATGAAGGAGAGGCACAATGCTTACCTGCAAGTTGCTTAGCTTCAGGCCTTGAGGAAGTGGTGTAGACTGCACGGAGCTATCAAGGTTTCAAACAAAAACTACACATAGCTCCGTGCAGTCTACACTATTTCCTCCAGGCCTGAAGCTAAGAAATGCGCAAGTGAGCATTGCACCTCTCTTTTATTTTTATTAACTTATTACAACTCTGGACTTTTTTGTGTTCTGTATGCACCATTCAAAGCCACGTCATCAACTTTCAACCCTTTCTGACTTCATTTGTTATTTTTCATTCATTTACTGATTTGTTTAGAGAGCTAAATGACCGTGAAATTGAAAAGCACTGCGAAATGAAATCTGAAAAGGTTGAAACTTGGCATGGTATCATCATTTCACCCACATAGCCTGTGCAAAAGGTAGAGAGGGTTACGGCAAAAAATGGATGCATTTCGTGTACAAAACGGACAATCTCTTTCGAAGTATCAGGGTTTCATACGGAAACTCATCTGTTACAAAGGGATTTCATTTTTTCGAACTTATTTGAACTCCAGACTTTTTGTGTGTTCAAAATGCACCATTCAAAGCCACATCATCAATTTTCAACCCTTTCTGACTTCATTCGTTATTTTTCATGCATTTATTGATTTTTTGAGCTATAAGACCCTGAAATTGAAAAGCATTTCAAATGAACTATATGAAAAGGTTGAAAGTTGGCATGGTATCATCATTTCACCCATATAGCATGTGCAAAAAAGTTGAGAGGGTTACGGCAAAAACTGGATGCACTTCGTGTACAAAACAGACAATCTCTTTCGAAGTATCAGGGTTTCGGATGAAAACTCATCTGTTATAAAGGGATTTCAATTTTTGAACTTATTTGAACTCCAGACTTCTTGTGTGTTCAAAATGCGCCATTCAAAGCCACATCATCAATTTTCAACCCTTTCTGACTTCATTTGTTATTTTCATGCATTTACTGATTTTTTTGAGCTAAAGACCCTGAAATTGAAAAGCATTTCAAATGAACTCTGAAAAGGTTGAAAGTTGGCATGGTATCATCATTTCACCCACATAGCATGTGCTAAAAAGTTGAGAGGGTTACGACAAAAACTGGATGCATTTCATGTACAAAACGGACAATCTGTTTCGAGGTATCAGGGTTTCATACGGAAACTCGTCGGTTACAACAGGCATTTCATTTCTTCACATGTAACTGCAGTGATATTCTAGATCAAAGGCATCATCATAATAGTTGTGGAGAGAAAGTCTTCACTTTTTCTTCTCTTGTGTCCTTTGCTTATTGCGCCGTAACCATGGATATTCTTCATCGCTTAACATAGTGCTTGGGTCAGCCTTGACTTTGAAGGGAGGAATTTCATGAAACTTTTCATAATCTTCAGACATGTCTTTCTTGCCCTCCAATCCCATGATGTCTCTTTTTCCTGAAAAAACTATGTGGCGCTTTGGCTCATCGTATGATGTATTTGCTTCCTTATCTTATCTTTTTCTCGGTTTGGTAGACATTTCCTTCACATAGAAAACCTGCGCGACATCATTGGCTAGGACGAATGGTTCATCTGTGTACCCAAGATTGTTCAGATCCACTGTTGTCATTCCGTACTATGGGTCTACCTGTACCCCGCCTCCTGACAGATTGACCCATTTACACTTAAACAAAGGGACCTTAAAATCATGTCCGTAGTCACGTTCCCATATGTCCACTATGTAACCATAATATGTGTCCTTTCCCCTATCGGTTGCTGCATCAAAGCGGACACCGCTGTTTTGGTTGGTGCTCTCTTCATCTTGGGCAATCGTGTAAAATGTATTCCCATTTATCTCGTATCCTTGGTAAGTCAATACAGTCGAAGATGGTCCCCTGGACAACGAGTATAGCTCATCAGAAATAGTGTTGTCACCTCTAAGACGTGTTTCCAACCAACTGCCGAAAGTCCTGATGTGTTCACTTGTAATCCAGTCGTCACACTGCTTCGGGTGTTTGGAGCGCAGACTGTTCTTGTGTTCATCGACATACGGGGTCACCAAGGTAGAGTTCTGTAGAACTATGTAGTGTGCTTGAGACCAAGAATGCCCGTCCCTACATATTATAGAGTCTCCTCCAAGTGTGCCTTTTCCAGTCAGTCTCCCCTCATACCGTGATTGAGGGAGACCAATCTTCTTAAGGCCAGGAATGAAGTCAACACAAAACCCGATGACATCCTCTGTTTGATGGCCCATGGAGATGCTTCCTTCTGGCCTAGCGCGGTTACGAACATATTTCTTTAGGACTCCCATGAACCTCTCGAAGGAGAACATCTTGTGTAGAAATACAGGGCCCAGAATGACAATCTTGTCGACTAGATGAACTAGGACGTGCGTCATGATATTGAAGAAGGATGGTGGGAACACCAGCTCGAAACTGACAAGACATTGCACCACATCACTCCTTAGCCTTGGTAGGATTTCTGGATCGATCACCTTTTGAGAGATTGCATTGAGGAATGCACATAGCTTCACAATGGCTAATCGAACGTTTTCCGGTAGAAGCCCCCTCAATGCAACCGGAAGTAGTTGTGTCATAATCACGTGGCAGTCATGAGACTTTAGGTTCTGAAACTTTTTCTCTGCCATATTTATTATTCCCTTTATATTCGACGAGAAGCCAGATGGGACCTTCATACTGAGCAGGCATTCAAAGAAGAATTCCTTCTCTTATTTGGTAAGAGCATAGCTGGCAGGACCTTCATACTGCTTTGGAGGTATGCCGTCTTTTTCGTGCAAACGTTGCAGGTCCTCCCATGCCTCTGGTGTATCTTTCTTCTTCCCATACACGCCCAAGAAGCTTAGCAGGTTCACGCAAAGGTTCTTCTTCACGTGCATCATGTCAATATAAGAGCGGACCTCTAGGTCTTTCCAGTAGGGTAGGTCCCAAAATAGAGATTTCTTCTTCCACATGGGTGCGTGTCCCTCAGCGTCATTTGGAACAGATAGTCCGCCGGGACCCTTTCCAAAGATTACGTGTAAATTATTGACCATAGCAAGCACGTGATCACCGGTACGCATGGCGGGCTTCTTCCTGTGATCTGCCTCGCCTTTGAAATGCTTTCCTTTCTTTCAACCTTGATGGTTGGTCGGAAGAAATCAACGATGCCCCAGGTACACATTCCTGCATTTGTCCAGGTATATACTTTCGGTGTCAGCTAAACAGTGCGTGCACGCATGGTATCCCTTGTTTGTCTGCCCTGAAAGGTTACTGAGAGCAGGCCAATCATTGATGGTTACAAAAAGCAACGCATGCAGGTTAAATTCCTCCTGTTTGTGGTCATCCCACACACGTACACCGTTTCCATTCCACAGTTGTAAAAGTTCTTCAACTAATGGCCTTAGGTACACATCAATGTCGTTGCCGGGTTGCTTAGGGCATTGGACGAGAACTGGCATCATAATGAACTTCCGCTTCATGCACATCCAAGGAGGAAGGTTATACATACATAGAGTCACGGGCCAGGTGCTGTGATTGCTGCTCTGCTCCCCGAAAGGATTAATGCCATTTGCGCTTAAACCAAACCATACGTTCCTTGGGTCACCTGCAAACTCAGCCCGGTACTTTCTCTCGATTTTTCTCCACTTCGACCCGTCAGCGAGTGCTCTCAACTTCCCGTCGTTCTTACGGTCCTCACTGTGCCATCGCATCAAGTTGGCATGCTCTTTGTTTCTGAACAGTCGTTTCAACCGTGGTATTATAGGAGCATACCACATCACCTTCGCAGGAACCCTCTTCCCGGGGGCTCGCCGTCAACATCACTACGGTCATCTCATCTGATCTTATACAGCAATGCACATACCAGGCATGCGTTCGAATCCTCATACGCACCACGGTAGAGGATGCAGTCATTAGGGCATGCATGTATCTTCTGCACCTCCAATCCTAGAGGGCATACGACCTTCTTTGCTGCGTATGTACTGTCGGGCAATTCGTTATCCCTTGGAAGCTTCTTCTTCAATATTTTCAGTAGCTTCTCAAACCCTTTGTCAGGCACAGCATTCTCTGCCTTCCACTGCAGCAATTCCAGTTCGGTATCGAGATTGTGTTGCCATCTTCGCAATTGGGGTACAACCCTTTTTTGTGATCCTCTAACATGCGATCGAACTTCAGCTTCTCCTTTTCACTTTCGCACTGTCTCCTTGCATCAACAATGACCCGGCGGAGATCATCATCGGGCACATCGTCTGGTTCCTCTTGATCTTCAGCTTCCCCCATTGCAGCATCACCGTATTCAGGGGGCACATAGTTGCCATTGTCCTCTTCTTCTTCACTGTCTTCCATCATAACCCCTATTTCTCCGTGCTTGGTCCAAACATTATAGTGTGGCATGAAACCCTTATAAAGCAGTGAAGGGTTTTCGAGTCAGAGTAAGACTTTGTATTCCCATAGCTAGGGCATGGACAGCACATAAAACCATTCTGCTTGTTTGCCTCAGCCACTTCAAGAAAATTATGCACGCCCTTAATGTACTCGGGGGTGTGTATGTCACCGTACATCCATTGCTGGTTCATCTGCGTGCATTATATATAATTAAGTGTGTCGAAAACCATTACAGAACATCATGAGTAGATAAGTGACCAAATTAATAGAATTTCATCATCACATTAAAACCAAAGTACATACATAGATCTCATTGAACAACATATAGCTCTCCAGAGCATCTAATTAAACCATACATTGAAACTATGTAAAACATTTCAATGCAACAACAAATGTGATCATAATCGCAACCAAGATAACAATTGATCCAACGGCATAATGATACCAAGCCTCGGTATGAATGGCATGTTTTCTAATCTTTCTAATCTTTAAACGCATTGCGTCCATCTTGATCTTGTGATCATCGACGACATCCGCAACATGCAACTCCAATATCATCTTCTCCTCCTCAATATTTTTTATTTTTTCCTTCAAGTAATTGTTTTCTTCTTCAACTAAATTTAACCTCTCGACAATAGGGTCGGTTGGAATTTCCGGTTCACATACCTCCTAGATAAATAAAATCTATGTCACGTTGGTCGGCATAATTGTCATAAACAATAAATGAACCAAAGAGTTATAAAAGATAATATATACCACATCCGAATCATAGACAGGACGAGGGCCGATGGGGGCGGATACCAAAACCATCGCACTGTATAATAACAAGCAATAACAAAAGTAAGAAAATTAGACAAGTATCTATCTAAAGTAAGATTTTTTTTCTTTCAGAAAGAATATAAGAACAAGAAGCTCACCACGGTGGTGCCGACAACGAGATCGGCGCGGGCGATCGACGGTGGTGAAGACGGAGACGGGACGTGATGGACCGCTAAACCTAGACAAATCTCGAGGAAAATGGAGCTTTGAGGTCGAGCTTCGAGAGGAGATAGCTTAACTAGTGTGGCTCGGGCATTTCATCGAGCACCTCATGTGCATAGGAGGTGAGCTAGAGCACCACAAAGCTCTCCCCTCGCCGGCCAGAAAAAACAGAGCAGTGTGGAGTGCTTTGCTCGCCGGCAAGGGGGTATATATAGGAAACTCATTGGTCCCGGTTCGTGGCTGGAACCGGGACTAAAGGCCCCCCTTCTGTCCCGGTTCCAGCCATGAACCGGGACCAATGAATGTGGGCCAGGAGCGAGGACCATTCGTCCCGGTTCGAGCCTGGAACCGGGACAAATGGGTCCAGACGAACCGAGACAAATGCCCCACGAGGCCCGGCCGGCCCCCTGGGCGCACGAATCGGGACGTATGCCCCCCATGGGTCCCGGTTCGTGACTGAACCAGGACTAATGGGCTGGCCAGGCCCCAACCAAAGCCCTGTTTTCTACTAGTGTAGGTCTGTGGAGAACTTCTCAAGCATCATCAGAAGACAGCAAGGATGATGTACAAGCTCTCCATGATCGATTCCCCCTCCGGCAGAGTATCAAAAAAGACCTCCAGATGGGATCGCGGAAGAATAGAAGCATGTGGCAGCAGAAAAATGTTTTGGGTGGCTCTTTGTGTGTTTGGGAATATTTGGCAATTTATGGAGGTGGAACTAGGTCAAACAAAGTTGCATGGGAGTCATGAGCTTAGGGCCGTGCCTACCCCCTGGGCGCGTCTGGTGAGCTCGTGACGCTCCCGTAAGGCTTCTGGCCTCCTCCCGAACCTTCTAGGGTCCCTTTTGGTCCAAAAAAATCACCCTAAAATTTCATCGTGTTTGGACTTCGTTTGGTACTGATTTTCTGAAAAGCCAAAGATAAGAAAAAAAACAAGAACTGGCACTGGGCACTAGGTTAATAGGTTTGTCCCAAAGAATGATATAAAATGACATATAAATTCATATAAAGCATCCACGATTGATAATATAATAGCACAAAACAATCAAAAAATATAGATATGTTGGAGACGTATCATAATATCGAGTTGTAAGTAAATAAAAGTGTGATGATCATCATTATTAGAGCATTGTCTCAGCAAGGAAAGGATAGGGGAGCCAATGAATCCCCCACAAGTCAGGATCAGACTCCGTACTAAATAAAATAAAAATAAAAAGCGACCAAAAGAGTCTAACAGAAAATGAGAGAAAATGAGAGAAAAAGAGAGAAGGGTCAATGTTACTATCCTTTTACCACACTTGTGCTTCTGAGTAACACCTTGTTGTTCATATATAGAGTCTCCTGAGTTATCACTTTCATACACTAGTGGGAATTTTTCATTATAGAACTTGGCTTCTATATTCCAATGATGGGCTTCCTGAAATGCCTGAGGCCTTCATGAGCAAGCAAGTTGGATGCACACTCACTTAGTTTCAGTTTGATCTTTCATACGCTTATAGCTCTAGTGCATCCGTTGCATGGCAGTCCCTACTGCTCACATTGATATCGATTGTAAGGCCTCTTCATTTCCTAACAATCTGCTGAGTTGATGCGAGCCTTTCTTCCTTTTTGACTTCTCCTATATATCTCTACCACCACACATTATTCCACCATAGTGCTAATATCCATGGCTCACACTCATGTATTGAGTGATTTGAAAATGCTGAAGCGCATTAAAAAGTATGATACAATTGCTTGGTTACACACTGGGGTGCTCATGATTTATACTTATGCGGTGAAGGCAGAGTCATGACATGCCTACATAATTCAGTGAGTAGGGATAACATTCGTTATTTTGAAAAAGTAACTATTATGTTGTTATATTCATGGATATTATTATGTTGATATCAATTACTCCATCATTTCTCAATATTTATACCATAAACAGATTACATGATAAACATGCTAGGTAGCATTCAACATAAAAAATCTACTTTTATCATTTACCTACTCAAGGACGAGTAGGAATTAAGCTTGGAGATGCTGATGCGTCTTCAACGTATATATTTTTTGATTAGTTCATGCTATTATATTACCAATGTTAGCTACTTTTTATGCAATTTAATATCATAACGTATTAACCTAGTGCTAGTTGTTGTTTTCTGCTTGTTTTTGGTTTTTCAGAAAATCAGTACCAAACGGAGTCCAAATGCTATGAAACATTTTGTTGATTTTTTTCTAGACATAAGAGACCCTGGAAGCTTTGGGAGGAGACCAGACACGAAATAAGGAGATGGCAAGGCAACAGAGAGCGCCCTTATGCCTTGTGGCCCCCACGTGGCTCCGTATGACCTAATTCCACTTCTATAAGTTCTCAAATATTGGGAAAAGCCAAGAGAGGCTCCCAAAACAATTCCACCGCCGCAAGCTCCTGTTCTTCCGTGGTCCCATCTGGAGGCCTTTACTGGTACTCTGCCGCAGTGGGAATCGATCACGGAGGGCTTCTATACCAACCTTGCTACCCTTCTAATGATGTGTGAGTAGATGACCATAGACCTACGGGTCCATAGCTAGTAGTTGGATGGGTTCTTCTCTCTCTTTGATCTTCAATACCATGTTCTCCATGATCTCCATGGAGTTCTATCCGATGTAATCTTCTTTTGCGGTGTGTTTGTTGGGATCCGGTGAATTGTATGTTTATGATCTGATTATTCATTGAAAGTAATTGAGTTTTCTCTGAATTTTATTATGCATGATTGTTATAGCTTTGTATTTCTCTCTGATCCGTTTGGTTTGGCCAACTAGATTGATTTATCTTCAGGAGGAGAGGTGCTTTGTAGTGGGTTCAATCTTGCGGTGTCCTCACCTAGTGATAGTAGGGGTAGCGAGGCACGTTTTTGTATTGTTGCCATTAAGGGTAAAACGACGGGGTTTAATAATATTGCTTAGTTTTATTCTATCTACATCATGTCATCTTGCTTAAAGCATTACTATGTTTGTCATGAACTTAATGCCATAGATGCAGGCAGGAGTCGGTCGATTGATGGAGTGATAGTAGTAGATGCAGGCATCAGTCAGTCTACTTGTGATGGACATTATACCTATATACATGGTCATTGCCATGAATAACGTCATAACTATGCGCTTTTTCCATCAATTTTCCATCAGTAATTTGTCTGCCCACCGTATGCTATGTTTCGAGAGAGAAGCCTCTAGTCAAAAGTATGCCCCCAGGGTCTACTTTAATCATATTACTAGAACCAAAAATACCTTGATGCAATTTATTTGCTTTTATTTTACTTTGCAATTTATATATCTACTAGTACCAATTTTTTTATATTTGGGAGTAACAAGTTCAAGGGGATTGACAATCCTCTTGCCCGCATTGGGTGCAAGTATTTGCTCTTGTGTGTGCAGGTGCTGCTTGACTAGGATTTGCGTGGTTCTCCCATTGGCTCGATAACCTTGGTTCTCACTTAGGGAAATACTTATCAGCTACTATATTGTTGCACCCTTCCTCTTCGGGGAAAATCCCAACGCAGCTCACAAGTAGCAAACACCAAATAAAAAGATTTTGGATTGAGAGTGGAGCATACCTATACATTCAAACAATGGATTTATTTCAGCAAAACTGTGAAGGAATTAATCTATGAGCCTTGTGATGAAGGAAGGGATTTACCCTGTTCGCTCAAAGTGAGGAATTAATCTATGAGCCCTGTGATGAGGAAGGGATTTGCACTTATCGCTAGAAGTGAAAGAGAATACATAAAAGGAGATTAGGAGTTGGAGAGGCGTGCGCGAGGAGTCATGGGAGTTATTAGGGCATCTCCAATGGCAATCCGCAAATTTCATCCCACATCCGTCTGACGACAGGGGGACCAGTCCGCCGACACGGATGCATGAGGCCGCCAACCTTTGCCGCATATATCTGGCCTTCCTCAATTTTTTATGTCCGCACGATCAAATAGCCACATACAAAGGGTACAGACGTTCAAATAGCTGCATACAAAGGGTACAGACGTTCAAAATAGCCACATGCAGCAGTATTTCAAATTTAAAAAAGTTCAAATATTACATCCCAACATTGTTTTCCCCTCTAACCGCCCATTGATGCTCAATCAGATCTTCCTTCAGCTGCTCGTGAGTTGGTCGTTGCCAAATTTGTTGATGCATTTGAATAAACTGTTCAAATGTGGTCAGATTCTGGTATGGAAGTTGGATAGGATCACCCATGTTCTCACATTCTAGAGCTGCGGCATCATCATCACCCTCATCCTCGACGATCATGTTATGCATGATCACACAACATGTCATTACCTACCACAAGGTCTCCGGATCCCATTGTTTGGCATGTCCAGAAACAACTGTAAAATGGGCCTACATAACTCTAAATGCCCTCTCGACATCCTTTCCAGCTGCTTGTCTTTGGGCAATGTGAGCCTTTTTCTAGCCAACTGGGTTAGTGATGGTGCTGACAAAGGTAGCCCATGGAGGATAGATACCGTCAACCAGATAGTAGCCCATGTTGTACTCATGTCCATTCACAATATAGTCGCAAGGAGGAGCGTTTCCTTCAGTCGACCTTGCAAACAATGACGATCGGTGCAGCACATTGATTTCATTAGACTTGAGCATGCCAAAAAAAGTGTGCCAAATCCAAAGATCCTGTGACGCAACTACTTCAAGAATGATGGTGGGCTTCTTAACATGACCCTGATATTGCCCATGTAAAGCCTTCGGGAAGTTTTTCCATTTCTAATGCATGCAGTCAAGAGATCCAAACAAACCTGGCCACCCTCTTACTTCTGAGATTGCCAAGAGCCTCTCGGTGTCTGCCACAGTTGGTTCTCTTAGGTACTGAGGTCCGAACACCTTGACACAGCAGTTGCAAACCTGACCATCGCATCTCCGCATGTGCTATTAGACATCCGTAAGTATTCATCCCACGAATGAGTGGTCGTGCCATATGTGAGCATCCGGAGTGTGGCCGTGCACTTCTGCCAACCAGAGAAGCCAATCGCTCCCACTGCGTCCTTCTTCAGGATGAAGTAATCATCATAGGACCGGACACCATGGTACAAACGATCGAAGACAGTCTTGTGTATCTGAAAATGCCGGCAAAAGTGGTCAGCAAAGAGTGCATCCGGGGCAAAGTAGTCGGCCATCAGTGTCAAATGGCCGCAGGCCCTGTTGCGATTGACCACTCGATGACCCTTGATCGAGCGCTTGAAATTGAGAACATGTTCCTTTGCATGGTCAGCGTCTTCAAGGACCGTCTGCATCATCACCATCCCATCGGAGTACTCCTCATCCGACGAGCCGTCGGACGACTCAACATAGTGCTCGTATATGTACTCCAAATCGAAATCCATTGCTAGAAAGCAGAAGGGAAAACTGTTTTTAGCTATGGTGATTCATCGAACAGTTGCCGAGCATGGTGAATATAGCAGTAGCGGATGGTACCTGGCGGGGCCGTCGGAGGACACAGGTCGAACGGCGACGGAGGAGAAGCGGGGTGGAGCCCTGCTGGAGCGCTGGAGGTGACGGAGACGTAGAGTTCCGGCAGGGGTGTGGCGTGGCCGCCGGGGTGGTGGAGCGGCGGCGAAGGCAAGGGAGAAAATAGGAAGTAGAGAAAATGGGGAGGATGAAGGTGCGGGGTCCGGGAAGGGTTTTGCATGGGCCGAGGGTGTTGGAGTCCTGCATGTCCGGTGTCCAGACTCCTACAAAGCTCCCCCATTTTTGTCTTCGGTTTGCGGGAGAAAACACGTCCGGACCGCACCACGGACCGATACAGGACCGCATTGGATGGCTTCCGCGGTCCGAACTTATGCAGACGGTTTGCTAGTCCGTCTTGAAGATGCCTTTATGGTGCATGTTCCCAACAAATACTAGTACCCTGTACAGTCAAATGCATCGATCAGTTAAGAAGCAGTATTTGCATAAAATGCTCAAAGAAAATACTAGTATACATAAAAATTGGAATTGCAGGTCCTGGTCATTTGGGGGCCCTGCCGAACATGCTGCACATGCGTCCGGTATGGGCATGTTTCCATTAAATGTTCCAAATATCCTTTCTTTTAAGGTCCTGATCAAATCAGGCAGAAAAAGGTACGAGAACACAGTAAAACTCTAAGAGTACTAACACTATAACACTATGATGGGAAACAGAAAATAAAAAGTGGTGCAAAAATGGACTCCCTTCCCCCTCTCGCACACTATCGTAAGACGATTGTTTGCTTTTGCCTGTGCGAAAGTGGATTTTAACTGCGTGCGATGGACTGTGTGGTGTGTTTGGATTGGCTTCGGCGGTTGTTTTTTTCTCTTTCTTTTTCTGCTGTTCTTTTCTCTTTCTTTTTTTGTTGTTTGATGATTTTTGGCGGTTGTTTTTTTCTCTTTCTTTTTCTGTTGTATTTTTTCCTCTCTTAATGAAAGCAGCAGAGTCCTGTCTTGCTCGTGAAAAAAAAACGAGAGAGAGTGCCAAACATGGCGCGCTACAGTAGTAGGGCACTCCATGATGGTGGGGCTCGACCATAAGCGATGTCATAGGCAGGCACAGCAACTGCCTCTGCGGGGGCACTGTGTGTTGATTTGGTCCGGTCGCCCAAACACCCATCATGCACATATGATTTTGGGAGTGCATGCAGCCGTTGTAGGGCTTTGTAGTTTGCACTGTTTGATTTTGTTTGCATCAAGACTCTTTGTCCCCGGCATAGACAAGGATGGTGTTCAAATATCTACACATTGTCCCCGGCAGAGAACAAACATCATGTCAAAAGAAACGACTATCTACAGATTCTATTTTTAATTTAATCTCTGGATGGTAAAAGAAATGCCTTGGCGTTAGTAAGTTTTCTGGTAACATACATGACATAATAATAATCATAGGTAATAGAGAAAGGTCATTTTTAATAACCTCTTGTTGGATTGAAAGATTTCATAGGAGTTCCGAGGATTTCAATAATATGTATAATATTTTCCTGTGGACACCGGCCCTTTGGATCCAGGGATAAGACCACCAAAATTCTTACACTGAATTTCTATACACATATTACATATGATTCCTACCAAGCGGAACATTTCCGTAATTCGTGCCATGCATTCACCTCCGCCCTCTTTAAATTCCTTCACAACTAATCATGCATGTCTGCAAATTCATGTGTGTGTGTTTTTTACCCGCAAAAAGAAATTCATGTGTTTTAATTCAATGTATGAAGTCAGGACATCTAAATTAGTATAATTTTTCTATTCTCTTGTTTTGAGAACCACGCTATCCAAAGAGGCCCTTAATCTTGAACAATACCTTGAACTATTGTCTTGGTCATATTTCGACCTTCAAATCTTCATCCCCTTAGTTGGGACCGAAAACTTTTAGAATCATCAAGTTTAGACCAATGCGATGGGTTTGATAATATATGGATGGTGCATGTGACTCATAAGAGAAAAAATTCGGTAGATAGTTAATTTCTTGTGATGCAATGCTAGCAAGAATGTTGCGGTCTCCCTTCCTCTGCATGCATCTGTCATCTTTCTGATTCAAATCTCTCTTTATCTCATATGTTATTCACCTGCCTTCGAAGAAGACTGTTGGTGAGAACGGGCTTTTTTTTCCTCCGAGCCCGAGCCTCCCCTGACTCCGCCCTAGCGCCGGCTCCCCGGGAGGCGGCCGGGGCGGCGCGAGCGTCCTCTCTCCTCGTCCACCCTCCCCCTCCCCGCCGCCGCCGGTGGGTGCCCCCGGATCTGGCCCGGGTAGTGTCGGCAGCGGCGGGACCTACCGCACCCGCGTGTGGTTCCTCTTCCCGGGGCAGGGGGCGGCGGCGGTGAAGCTCGGCCGGTGGCGGTCCGGCGACCTATAGGCGGTGGTCGGCGGCGGGCGCGGTGGTTGCGCTGCCCCTTGACGGCGGGACGGACTGGTGGTGCAGGGTGGCCGGTGGCGCGCCCCCGGCCTAGATCCAGGCCCTTTAGGGCCAAATCTGGGTCCTAGCGGGACAGCTCCGTCGCGACCATGATGCCTACTACGCGGTGATGCGGAGGAGCAGCTTGGACAGGGGGTGGCGACGCCGACGGCGTGCCTTCTGCAGTGCGACGGCGGGAGCTTTAAGGGCATTTGAGGGCCCGACCTGTGGGCCGACGGGCCTGGTATGATCCTGTTGTTGTGTCCGGTCGGTTACCGTCATTGACCTTGGAGGTAGGGCCCTCCCACGTGCCGATGGTGCTGCTGCTCCTAGTCCCGGCTCTTCCTCTTCGTTGTGCAGGCCTCACTTCGTGGTGCCGTGGTGAGACAGCGTGGCAGGCCTCAAGACCGTGGTGGTGCAGGGTGGTGGACGGTATGGTGGGGTGCTCCGGAGCATCCGAGAGTGATGGTTGGGATCGCGAGAAATCCCTGTTGGCATGTCTGACACCGACGCGATGGCGCCTGAGGGTGCCGCCGGATCTTCTTGAGGGACGTCGGGTGCTACCCTTCCTTTCTCCTCGCCACGTACCGGGAGAAACCCTTGGCAGCAGCGTCGGCATCGTCACGTCCCTTCTTGGAGGTGTTGATTGGCGCCGATGCTTCGGAGTGTAGGAGCTTGGTGGAGATCTCTGATGGGCGCATCGGTTACGAGGCTTCTTCATTTTTGTTGATCCGTCGTTGTCGGCATTTGTTCCTTTTGTAGTTTCTCTTTCGTTTCTTTTGGGCATGACTATGCTACTTCCGCCCCCGCATCTATCATTGGTTATACCGGATGTTTGCTATAATTATATAGCGGGACGCAAGCTTGTTTCATGATCATATGGCATTCACATCGGGCAAGAGCTTTATCAACGTCACTTTGTTTTCATATTAGTGAACATTAGTTTCTTACAGTTCAGACTCACTTGGTCGAGCGAAGCTCGATCTCCCCCGAGTTTCCTCAAGCTCAATTACTATATTTCTATATGAGCGAAAATTGATTTTACTTTTTGATCAAAACATTGATTTTCTTTTTGTGTGTGTGTGCGTTCACGAGCTTTTCACGAACTAAACTCGAGCCTAACATCTACTCCCTCCGTTTCAAAATAGATGACCCAACTTTGTACTAACTTCAGTACAAAATTAATATAAAGTTGAGTCATCTATTTTGGCGCGGAAGGAGTAGTTCGAAGACTAACTTTGGCCCGCTAAAGCTCGAGCAGAGCCCAACGGAATTTTCTCAAGCTGGCCTCACTGACGGTCCCAAATTGATGCCAACTCCTGTAAAGTACAAAGTTAGAAATTTGATATTTTTCTATTGGTAAGATGAGTGGTTTGGTTGGCAACGTTAAGACTTTTATTAGTGGTTAGGCTGCCGTGCAAGGACATGGTATTTACATAGACTGTGAAGAAATTTTCCAAAGGTCAACTAAGTTAAATTCAGTTGAATTTGCATGGTGCGAATGTGATCCATTTGAAATTTCGTGGCCTTGCTCGCATATCCAAAGGATCTCTGTGGGAAAATTAGTTTAGATAACCTGAATATCTAGAGAACATCAGATTTTTACATATGGCAAATCAAACGTTTTTCAAGACAAATTATGTTTGCCGAGCATGGCATGTTTTAGCGAGCATGGCAAATCCAACTCAATTTATTTTTCTGCCAGCAAAATTGTCATGCTGGCAAACTAAATTTGCCATCCTGACGCCAATAAAAACATTAGTTTTGCCATGCTGTAGCATTTTCGTTCATATTTAGGTAGCTAAATCATCAATTTAGAACTGCGTGCATGCCCTATGCACCAGGAGGAAGGTAGTACTATGTTTTTGCTTTTGCACTAGATTTTTGTACAGGAGGAAAGCATCTGAGCGTCCAACATAAATGCTAGAGAGGTTACGATTAAGTGGCAACCTACCGGACTTAATTTTGACGTTTGTACTTACATAATTTGCAGTGGTTTCCGCGATATCTCAAATAGTGTGGTGACTGTATATTTAGCTTGTTTGACTAACCAATGTCCAGCATGCATGTTTCCTATTTCTTCTTCACCAGCCTCGGCCGATCGAGCAAGTACTATGCCATCTTTCAATCTCCGTTTACCAGTAGACAATACTCATTTAGAATACATTTATTTACACGCATGTACGTACTTATCTTCTTCTTTATACATCAAAGAAAAGAACAGATCGTGTCGACCAAAGGGAAGACCCTGAGGTGCGTGGACCAGTGACCGAAGCAAGTCAGCATGCGGTCAAGGAGCATCGCGTCAGCCTCGGGACGCCGCGTTCGACCATGCATGCGTGCCCGCCACCACCACCACCACGGCACACCATCTCCACCGGCACAACAAAAAAACTAGGCAAAGCAAAGCGGCCATCCCCACCCCATGGCGTACCTCTTGAGCCCAACACTAACGGCCGGCAGGCACAGCAGGAGCGTGCACGCTAGCAGAGCTGCTTTAGTTTTCTCCTTTTTATTGGGCGTCGACGATCGCGTACGTACAGCAGATACAGTCACGGCCAGCAAAGGAGAGCCTGCCTGCCTTTGATGGTCTAGCTTTTCCCGTCGATCGCTTTCTTTGCATGCATCGACCGACGACCCGCTGCATGCGTTTGCATGGCAGCATGCAGCAGGAGACCAGCAGACAAGCGCCCTGACAAACCTCGCGCTTCCTTTCTGTACTAATCGAACATATTTGTTCCCATAAGAAAAACAATCAAACATATTTGTTTGTTTTTTTGAGCTCGTCTAGCCGTGGTATAACTATGTCATATATAAAATATGACAGCATCGCCACCTCATTTCAGAAACAGCCCACCCTCCTCATTTATTTATTTATTTGTTTTTTAACTACATAAAGGGCCTAGAGAAGTTTCGGGCCTAAGTGACATAAGGTCATCTACAACCACCGTCTAATTTTGATCTGACTGGGCGCGTCTCCGGATGGCCCAAAACCAACGTGGAAGGCTGCTCGGACATCCCAATATTTTCACCATAGTAGGTGTGGATATGGAGATTTGCGGACAACCTAGTCATATGGGCACAAAGTGGAGAGTCCGATTGGGTGCCATTTTTACCGTCTCTCTCCTATCCAAGCAGTGACCGGGTTGTCCTCCCGGACGAATGAGGAGGATTTGGGTGGTCTGGCTGTAGACGCCGTAGTGGCCTAGAGGAGCTTTCGTGCTAAGTGACATCAAAGATTTCAAATTGTGTGGGTCGGCTACAAGAAAAACTTTTAGCGCAGCCAATAAGCGCCGATCTACTATTTCTGGACCTCCTGGGCTAACTTCAAAGGAATACGAGGTCGTGCTTGAAGAAAATAGGCCCTAAAGGCAATAACAAATGTAATTATTTATTTTTATGTTCGTAATTATATTTACATTCCGTGCTATACTTTCTTCGTCTCGGCGCGTTCCTGAGAGAATAGTTCCTTCTTCCTGGCGGGCATAGGCTCCAGGAACTCGGCCTTGTCTATTGTACATGGGCGTGCACCTGCCGCGGCCTTGTAGGCGCGCTTGAGGGCGCGGACCGCGTCCTCCCGGTGGTCCACGATGGTGATAACGCCGCCGCTGCTGGGCATCTTGATGACGTTGTAGCCGGGGTGGGTCGCCGCCATGAACTTGGCGAGCGCTGGGTATCCGAGTATGGCGTTGTACGGGAGGCCAATATGGGCCACGCGATAAGCTCAGTGTGGTAGTTGTCGCAAGTGCCGAAGGTGACCGGGAGGCACACTTGCCCCAGGAGAATGGTAGACCCATCCGTCACTCCCGTGAAGGGCCTGGTCGGCACCAACTGGTCATAGGGCACTTTGAGCACCTTGAAGGTTGCAATGGAGATCACGTTGAGGCCAGTACCCCCGTCGACGAGGGTCTTGGTGACAGCAATGTTGTTGATGCTAGGAGTGCACATCATGGGAAGTGCGCCGGCAGTGGTTGTGGACTTGGGGTGGTCTCTGGAATCGAATGTGATGGTGCACTGAGGCCACGCATGGGAATGTGAGGCCCCCGGCTTGGGTTGCGTGGTGTTCGCCCCATGGAAAAGCTGCTTGGAGTGGCGATTGGACGCGGGGGCCTGGTATCCGCCAAGGATGCACACGACTGCGTGGGGCCCCTGGGGCGTGAAGAGCGCGACGAACCGGTCACGAAGCTCGCCCCAGGAAGAGACCGAAGCTTGAGGAGGCTTAGGAGCCAGGAGCGCGGGATGGCCACGAGGGCCATGGGGAACCAGTTCGCCATGGCCTTGTCGTCACCACCTGCCACCAAGATGCTCTGGACGTAGAGCTAGAGGAACTCCATCGGGCCGAGGGCGCTGTCGTAGCATGGGGGCAACTCCGGCTTAAACTGCCCCGGCCAATTCACCTGGCACAACTCGCTGCTGAAAGCTGAGCAACCCATGGCGCTCAGAAAAGCGCTGCTCGCACGCGGAGTGGCGCGTCGACCGTCGCCATCCGGTGGGCCGGCCTCACGCCATAGCGGATGAACCTGAGGAGGATGAGGAGGAGGGGGCCGCAAAGACGTTGCCTCCCGCTCCTTTACCCGAAACGTGCCGCCGTGGGGAGCCCCACTGCTCGCAAGCGGCAGGGTCAGTGCCAGCTTCCGCGGCCTCGGCAGAGTGGCGGAGGTTGTCGCAGCATGCGGGCTCTGTCTTGGCGACGTGAGCTACACGGCGCTTGACACGAGCATGGTGAGTGTTAGCCATGGAGTCGGTGGAGCGGATATCGGAGCGAAGCAAAAGAACAACGGCGCACCCCTACCTGGCATGCCAAATGTCAGAATTGGGGCTTGGGGGACCCAAGAAGGTCCAACTCTGAGGTGTGTTCGCTGCTACCGCTCTGCCCTGCCTCGCGTCCGCATAACCTCGCGGTGATGCTCCGGGTGCTCGAGCTAAGGGGGAAGAATAGCAGACCCAACAGTTTACCCAGGTTCGGGCCACCTTGCGGTGTAAAACCCTACTCCTGCTTTGTGGTTGGATTGCTCTTACGAGAGGAGACGTGAGTACAAGAGTTGTGTGTTCTCGTTGCCAGAATCCGTCCCTCTACGGCGGCACCCTGCCCTATCTTTAATTGGCCTTGGTCCTCTTCCCCCAAAAACAATTGGCGGGAAGGGTTGCCACAACGGCCAATTCGAATGGGGATAGGGTCGCAGTCTATCCTGACAAAAGCAGTTTTCGCCTGCAAAACCGCTGTCCATGACACATCGGTGGGCTCGGCGATGACCTCCGTCCTAGCGCGCCCACTTTCCTGGTCTTCATTCACCGAAACGGCAACCTTGGGGGATTGCCTCGGGAACTAGCGGATGGCCTTGCTCCCTTAACCCAAAAGAGGAAAGCCTCATCATCCGTGCCTGCTAGCGCTCCTTTGGCGCTCCTATGGCTTCCTTCGTCGTCGCACGCTTCACCCACGTGAAGGTGCAGGGCCGCGTGACTCTACCGAGCTGCTCTTGACTTATACACCTCCGCGAGGGGCCTCGGGAGGTAGCCTCGGGAAGCCACCTCGCGAGGGTCTTCTCGTGAAGTGCAGTAGTGGGCCGTGCATTGGGCCCGGGATATGCGACATGTGCTGGGCCACAGGCAGACGGGCCTGGGTACCCCCAGTCCCACGGGCCCGACATGTGAGGTATTTTCTGGGAAGTGATCCTGACAGCGACCAGCTAGAAACAACTGACAAGTTTGATCATCAAATCAGCTCGATCGATCTGGGAGCTACGTGTCCTTCACAGGATAAGAACATCGGGGCTTCAAGCCCACGGTCCATGGAGATCAAAATTCCTCTCCCACCCACCTCTCACATCTAATATTGCCCCGATAATTCAGGCCCTTCCGATGTCTGGGATCTGGCCTATGTGCAACAGCTACCTGACGAATCGTTCAGGCAATTCTGGGCAATGTGTTCAGGCTAATTGATTAGGTTTTAACTCTACAGAGTGTTGTGCACTTTAGCCGCAAGAATCATTCCCTCCTTTTATGTTCTCGCATTGCCGAGTGTTTGAGAACGGGACAAATGAAACATGGTCTTTCAGAGATGCTTCCCTGGCCATGAATAGCGCCCATCCAATCATACCTTAGTTCTACATCTGCTGGCACTGCCCTACCAGAGTCACAAC
The DNA here is from genome assembly GCF_018294505.1 of Triticum aestivum. Lineage (NCBI taxonomy): Eukaryota > Viridiplantae > Streptophyta > Magnoliopsida > Poales > Poaceae > Triticum > Triticum aestivum. Next base: position 361,710,306 of record NC_057799.1, read on the forward strand.
TAAGATCAACCAAGCCGGAGCCCATAATGACTTTTGGCTGCATAGGTAAGTTTCTGGGCATGAAGTATTCTTTCTTCTCTTTGAGTCTGTGTGAAGCTTTCTACAAGATGTCATGGCGCTTCTCCATGCATCCTGACCATCCACTGGTTGCTCCAGGGTGCCCATCTAAACCATCCTTCACCCAGTAGTGTGTATTGAAATCTTGTCTCGATTCTCGAAGTATTGAGGTCTTGAAGATGCCATCATGACGTGGTCATCATTGAAGTAGAGTCCTCCTTCTCGCACTGATTTTCCCTTGAAGAGGAAAGCGTGATGCAGCAAAGTAGAGATAAGTATTTCCCTTAGTTAAGAACCAAGGTATCAATCCAGTAGGAGGCACAAGCAAGTCCCCAATATATGCACCTGCACAAACTAACAAACACCTGCACACAATGCAAAAAAGGGGTTGCGAATCCCTTCACGGTCACAAATAAGAGTGAGATCTAATAGATATAGGTATAAAAGATAAATAAAAGAGCAAACTAAAGTAAATATAAATAAATTGCAGCATCATATTTTTGGGTTTTCTGGTTTATAGATCTGAAAATATATGATGGAAAATAGACCCGGGGGCCATAGGTTTCACTAGAGGCTTCACTCTTGAAAGAAAAGATACGGTGCATAAACAAATTACTGTCGAGCAATGGATAGAAAAGCGCATAGTTATGACGATATCTAAGGCAATGATGATGAATATAGGCATCACGTCCGTGACAAGTAGACCGACTCCTGCCTGCATCTACTACTATTATTCCACACATCGACTGCTATCTAGCATGCATCTAGAGTATTAAGTTCATAGAACGGAGTACGCCTTAAGTAAGAGGACATGATGTAGAAGGATAAACTCAAGCAATATGATGTAAACCCATATTTTTATCCTTGATGGCAACAATACAATACGTGCCTCGCTACCCCTTCTGTCACTGGGTGAGGACACCGCAAGATTGAACCCAAAACTAACCACCTCTCCCATTGCAAGAAAAACCAATCTAGTTGGCCAAACCAAATCGATAGTTCGAAGAGAAATACAAAGATATCTTAATCATGCATAAAATAGTTCAGAGAAGACTCAAATAATATTCATAGATAACCTGATCATAAATCCACAATTCATCGGATGTCGACAAACACATCGCAAAAGAATATTACATCGGATAGATATGCAAGAATATCGAGGAGAACATTGTATTGAAGATCAAAGAGAGGGAAGAAGCCATCTAGCTACTAGCTATAGACCCATAGGTCTGTGGTAAACTACTCACGCTTCATCGAAAGGGCAGCAAGGTTGATGTAGAGGCCCTCCATGATCGAATCTCCCTTCGGCAGGATGCCGGAAAAGGCCCCAAGATGGGATCTCACGGGAACAGATGCTTGCGGCGGCAGAAAGGTATTTTGGTGGACACTTATGAGGTTTGGGGAATATTTAGGAATTTATAGAGGTGGAATTAGGGTTGGAGGACACCCGAGGGGCCCAGAAGACCTAAGGGCGCGCCCTAGAGGCTTGTGGCCTCCTTGGGACTCTTTTGGCCCTCTCTCCAGGTCACGTAGATGTCTTCTGGTCCAAGAAAAATCATCGTAAAGTTTTATTCCGTTACGACTCCATTTGATATTCCTTTTCTATAAAAGTCAAAAACAAGGAAAAAACAAAAAGTGGCACTGGGCTCTGGGTTAATAAGTTAGTCCAAAAAATAATATAAAACAGCATATTTATGCATATAAAAAAAATCCAAAATAGATAATGTAATAGCATGGAATAATCAAAATTATAGATACGTTGGAGACGTATCACACACCTCTCCCGAGCACTCATACCACACACCGTCTACTATAGCATAGCATTAAAACTAAACAATGTCCGGGCCTTGGTAACATGAATATGGGTTCCTACCTCATGCATTCTACTCAACTACAAGATTCAATATCACTACTGGAGGAATTGTTGAAAGGGTGATAGTACATGGAAATAAAACTTAGGTATAAACAGGTGGTGAAAGTGAACTTGCCTGGTATTACTTGATGAAGATTATAATGCTGTCAGAAAATGTCTGGGTAGAACTATCTTTCACTCTAATGAAAATATATATTCAACAATATGGCATTCATATATGCATGACTCTAGCATTCAATTCTAGCAATCAAATTAACAAACAACCAATAGAAGTAAATAAGAAATCAATAAGAAAACCAAATAAAATCCAAAGAAGAACTACAAAGAAAACTATAAAGAAATCACTAAAGAAAACTCTAGGGCTTATCTTCACAACAAAAATAATTTTGTCCTAAGTAAAGCGTTAACAATAAATAAAACACTAAACTAATAAATTAATATAAAATAAATAAAGTTTTTATTAAAATAACAGAAAGGATTTTACCTAAAGTTTTCCATGCAAAAAGAATCAACCTAAAAGTATTTATAAAGCTCTACTTATGATCAAAACAAGTTTTACTACAAAACTAAAGAAACAAAATATTAAAATTTATTTTAACTAACAAATAAAACTAGCTATTGTTTACTAACATAAATAAAGCAAAAATTGTTAAACATGACAAAAAAACTAAAAACAATTAAAAGTAAAAGTTTACACACAAAACAAAAACAAAGTCAAAACAGTAATGTTTTTGCTATAAACTAAATTTAGAATAAACCAAAAATATATTTTGAAGTGCTACTAGATGCACAACTATTCTAGTGACCAAGTGCAAAAATAATCAAATTAAAATAATTTTTTAAACTCAAGTTATAAGAAAAATAGTGGTTTGAACAAATTTCATCAAACCCCAAATTTAAAATTTGCAAATATGACCAAACTTTCCATCTACAACAACTAGACAAAATTATTCATCTAACGCCAAAAGAATCACTAAATTTGGAGTTAAAGTGAGAAAGCTACAAACAAATAAAAAACAGAACAAATCTAGAATTTAAAATAGAAAACAAAAAACAAAAAAGCTACGGATCGGCCACCGCCACGTGGTGCAACCTGATTAGCTATGGGGTGTCCGCTGCTGTGCTAAAGGGTGGACACTCGATTCTTAAGTGATTCGGCAGCTATGCCTAAAAAACCGAACCGAACGGTTCACCGGATTAAACCGCAAAAGCGATCTCTAATAAAAAACTACCCATTTGCTTAGATCTAATCTATGCCGTCTAACGTGGACCGAATGGTGAGGAGGGGTGGCCGGGCTTACAGTGAGGTGATCACCGAAGATGGAGTCGGGCGGGGTCGCCGACGATGCTCCGGTGGGCTTCGGAGTCGGTGGGGGTGTTAGGCGGATGCAGTAGAGTGAGGGGGCCTTGGGGGTGGCGCCGGTTGCGGCCAGGGACGACGAAATCGAGCGGAGCGGTGATGGCGGAACCTAGGTGAACTCCGTGCTCCGGCGAGGTCGAGGCGGCGACTCTGGTGAGGTCTGGACATCAAAAAGGTGTTAAAGATGTGTGCGGGAGGTCAGGAAGACGATAGACAGAGTTGGGAGGGTCGAGGTTGTTCACCGGATATGAATCCTACGACGGAAGGTATCGGCTCCGGCGTTCGGGATTGGTGATGTGCACTCTTGTGTGCTTCAGGCGTGGGTTTTTGGAGGGTTTGAATGAGAGGAGGCATGGGTATTTATAGGACACTAGCGTGCATGAGGGAAAGGGATGCGGGATGCGATCCCGAGAGATCCGGGATTCGACCAACATGCCGTGCACGAGCTGGCTTTGGAGACTTTTCGTGTGGAAGAAGAAGATGGGTGGGTCCCGCTTGTCAGCGATCATGGGAGAGGGAGAGAGGTGTCGGTTGACCGCTGTGTAGCGCTTCGGCACTCGCGCGGGTCGTGGGCTGAAATGGCCAATGGGCCGGGCGGTTAGCGCTGGCCTAGCGGATGGGCTCTTTGTTTATTTTGTTTTTTTAATAGAGAAGGAAGAAAGATAAATAGAAAATAAAATAGAAAAAGAACATAGCCATATAATATACCATAATTCTTAGAATATATCAAAGAAAAATATGAACTATTTCCAGAGGCAAATAAAATACTTAAAAATTATTCTTGCAATAACTTCAAAATGGATTTGAATTTGATTTTCAAATTATTTACAAATAGTTTCTGTTTTTTTCCTTCATATACTTTTCAAATCTTTCTATGAATTTTGAAGGATCATGTTTCCTTCACTCAAATATTTCTTTATTAGATAATTTGGAAAAGAATATAACTCAGAATTGAATAGGGATTCAAATGGAAACACTTCATATGGAAAAAAAGTTGAAAGTGCTTTCCCATATTTGAAAATGGTCCTCATCACTTCCCACTCTATTTCATATATTTTGAAGAAGTCCTATTATTTTCTCTCATGAAAATCCTTGAGTGGCGTAGAGTTTCTGAGTTTAAAATGTTTTCAAAAGGAATTCAAATCTTTTCAAAACCACTTCTCATTTCTTTAAATGGAAGAAGTCATATTATCTTCACTCTAGGGTTTTGTGATGAAATGAATTTGTATTCATGGAGATTAAAATGCAAAATGAAAGTTTGGGAAAGTCCTTTTGTTCCCTCTCATTCAAATTTCAAAAAGTTTCAAATTTCACTCAATTTCACGCAATCAATCACAACAATCAAACAAACAACCATAATTATTTATTTAATATAACATTCCAAAATTTAGAATTTTGGGATGTTACATTTCCATAAACTTTGTTAGAAATTTATCATTTTGCAAAATAACTTGGTCAAACTTTATCATTTGCAAAAAAAACTTGGTCAAACTTTAAAAGTTGACTTAAGTGAAAGCTAATATGCGTAGTGAATAAAATGGAGGGATACACCATATTATCGTTCATCATATTATTATACATGAAAGATTAAATTCATGCAAACAAAGTGGATTTTCATATAAACCTGACGAGATTCATGCATACACGGAAGATTTTCATTACATTTTGAACATTTAGGACAAAAAATGAAAATAAATCCAACCCAAAACCTATCCTACGGTGGCGGCCAACATAGACTTTCCTTCGTATTCCGCATCAGTGACCACTTCCTCCATCCGCCATCTCCATGAACGGCAATGGGGTTCGAGACTCGTGAAGTGAAGGTGCGGTGTTTGACAAGGAAGAGTAGAACACGGGAGACAGACCGGCCCACTTGGGACAGCATACCCTGCTGCCTCCCATGCCCTACTCATCCTCAAAGGAGTCCACGACCTTGCCCGTGCTGATGGACATGAGGTCGATGATGGGCATGGATGGCCCGTCGCTGTCCACCTGCCACATGCGCCCCGAATGTTGGACGGTGGCGCATAGGATGCCTGGCTGGCGGCGCTTTTGTCCTCGGCCGCCAACATGGACAACGCTTGTACGGCTGCGTCTGCGTCCGGCAGTGCTGGTACTAAGGATGGCAATTTTACCCATGGGTACAGGTACCCGCGGATACCGTACCCCATGGGCAGAGTATGGGCATAATTTTATACCCACGGGTAGTACCCATACCATACCCGTTAAGGCATGGGTAGGGCACAGGTATAAGCTTTTACCCATGGATATACCCATACCCTACCCATTTATACTGACATGTGAACCTTACCCGTGATTAACAAGTTTTCCTATGTTAAAGTTCTGTCATGAGCTTGTGAACCCATGTTAAAGTTGTCACCAATTTTCAATTTGAATGAAATAATTGGCATGTGCTCATCTATATGTTATTGAGTTGAGATCAATGTTTTTTTTCAAATGTGTTATAGATGAATGTAAAATTGTGAATAACTTGTGTACTATTTGATCTACCCGTTGGGTACCCAATGGGTATGGGTAACCGTCGGGTATGGGTACAGGTAAGGTTTCATACCCATGGGTACGGGTAGAAGTCCCATCGACTACACGGGTATGGGTATGGTATTGCTCTACTCGCCCCATACCCTACCCATTGCCATCCTTATGGCACTGTGTTGCGAGCGGTGCGTTGAGCAAGGGTGACGACCTCGTGCTTCATCTCTGAAGAGATGCTCTCTCGTAGTGTGTTCCCGCTCGTGGTCATGATGGATCTGGTGCAAGGCAGGAGGATGTGCTCCAGTGTGGAGTTTAGCGGGTATTGCCACCTTTAAATAGCGGATTCTAGTGAGTCCAAGCATTCGGGTGCACCAATGAGTCACAAGAGTTGGTTCCTCGGCCCGCAAGCCTACTTAATGGTGGCATACAGACGAGCGAAATGAATGCAGGGAGCTGGTGCTTGGCGGGAACGCACGCGGGCGAGGGATGTGGGTTTTTCATGGGCCAGGGTAGTCAGCTGTAGGTGTCGCAACGTTGGAGATGCCCTTTGATCACATGTGTTCCCACATGTCAGTGAAAAAGCAAGACGACTGGCGTTACCTTGGGTCAGCAGCATGCTGATCGACCGTCTGGTGGTGCGACATGAACACGACATGACTGCATATAGTGTACCGCCTTTTACAAGTGCGCTAGCAAGGCAAGGGTAGATGTGGATGATCTTCTCCATAGCTATAGCAAGTATGTAGGTTGAAAAATGCCAAATTTGGGTAGTCCGATGGCATGTCCCAATGTCGTAGTTGGACGATGTGTGTTGCATGTATTTGTATGGATTCGGGGTGTGTTAATTGAGGTATCCGACTATGAGAAGGAAAATTGACGTGTGCCCAGTCCATGTCTGCATTTAGGGGTCCAAATTACCTAGTTCTGGTTGTAGATGTTCTAACTATATGTAAGTTGCTTGGAAAATTAGTTAGCGAGGTCGGTTTGTGAGCCGCCCAAATATAAGCCCACGACTTTGCTTCTTTATCATTCCTCTGCAAACTTATTCTCCATCGATCATGCCACCCTCCGACTCCATGTCTCCACATGCCTCATCTCAACATTCCGCCGAGTGTCATTGACATGTGGCCGTAGACCCTGTTTTATGTTATAGTTCAACGATGAGCCAGTTTGTCCAAAGTTGTAATTTGTCTGGCATGCATACATACATACAAATGGTCCGTTTAAAGTTTTGCATTGCCTCGACTATGTCTCGCTTCCCATCTTATATAGTAGTGACAACCCCTTTGTTACGTAAACTAATACTTCTTGATGTGATTGATGGATGTTGAGAGATCGAGTGTGTGACCTACATGAAAATAAAGGTTTGGTGCGTGCCTATGATAGAAATGATCGTGTGGAGTGGAGAAAGAGTGGGGTTGTGTGTGCGCGAGTCGGTCACATACCATCTAGCTATAGATCGACTAAAAGAGGACTAAGGTGGGTTCAGAGATTGATCGACCGACCAATCCAAATAGGGGCAGAGAGAAAGATGAATGCAATCTTAAAGAAAGATCGATGAATGCTTGTTACAATTAATGCATGCTAGAATGACCTAGGAGTGTGTCAAAGAGCAACATCACGAGTGAGATACAATCCCGATACCTCGAGAGATTGATCATGCGTGACATGCATAAAGTGAAAGAGAGGTGGTATGTATGTTTGTGCGAGAGAAAGATAGAGAGACCCCGAGATGAAACCGAGAGATATCGAGTGGGTGTGTAATATAGAGAGAGTGTGTCAAATAAGAAAAATGTGACAACACTCTATGTTGGGTGTGTGAGACACATTATTCATAAGAAAGACAGACGGTATTCATAGTAAAAAAATCATAGTAAAAAAGACAGATGGTATTTGAATCGAACATCAAAAAACTTTCAAATGTTATAATTTTACGTAAAGTGGATTCCAATATTTGAATTGGTGATCATAGAATTTGCAAATCATATGTAAAGGGCATTCAGTATTCGTTATGCTTTTCAACGTACAATATGTGTACAAGCACATGCATAGATTTGTATAAAAACATAAAATGGTTTCAAATGTCCATTCAAACACGTGAATGCTTGTTCTCGCGCATGCGCTTGCTACGGGATTTTGCCATGTCTAGCCAATCCAATAGTACTACTAGTATAGTGGAGTACTGATGACATCTACAGTGGAGTATGGAGTGTGCTCTAACTTTATTAACATATGGCCCAACTCACACTCTCAACAAAATTCATGGAATCCATGCTACAATCTCTCCCTCCTCGTTTCTCTCTTCTATTTCTTTCTGACATCACTCGTCTCTCTCTCTTCTAAATTCAGCCGATGTAGCCAGGGTAGGGGAAGTTTGCCTAACACTGGTTTGTTCTCAACTGCGGTCCCACAAGTGAGCGAAAATGCAAGACGTTGTGCATTGCATTCGGTGAGCGACGTGTTGTACCAACCGTGTCGGGGTGCGACGTGAATGCGACATGAGTGATGTAGACCATCCTTTCTTTCTGAACTTGCATACTTCAATTATCGTGTAATACTTGGATTTTGTTGCTTCGAGCGATCCATCGATGCAAATCCCATAGACCGCATATCCCTACTCCTATAAAAAATATCAATTGATGATGATGGTGTGTCTGCCATCCTTCATTTCTAACCATTAGATCCACATCTAACAACTATGAGGTAAGTTGTGGCCTTTTTTCAACAATAGCCCACTTCTCTGCTCGAATTTGCAGAAAACCTCTTATTATCTTGAAACCAACCACACCCCTCCCTCACCTCATCAAAACTAGAATGTTTTCTTTCAAGTTTGTGAACAAGTATTATTCTACTTTGGATCCATTGCAAAGGACGGGCACATTGCTAGTCAAAAAACAAATCGCACAAACCGGTCCAGTGGGGAGGTTTCGGGGCGTCCCGATGTCTGCCATGTCAAACTCTGAAACTTCGGTCCCACCCCATAACTCAGAACTCTCCACGCTCCAGCCATCAGGCTTTGCAAACCTCTGCATTCAAAACCGATTGACCACTCATCACCAGTACAAGTATTCACACCGGAACATTTGCGCCTCGGCCTAAGCCAGCTACTTGCCATTGCCGGCCGATTGCTACTTCTTGAGCTTGCATTGGTTTTTCCCTTGAAGAGGAAAGGGTGATGCAGCACAGTAGAGATAAGTATTTCCCTCAGTTAAGAACCAAGGTATCAATCCAGTAGGAGAAACGTGCAAGTCCCCAATAGATGCACCTACACAAACAATCAAACACTTGCACCCAACGCGATAAAGGCATTGTCGATCCCTTCACGGTCACTTGCAAAGGGGAGATCTGATAGAGATATATAGATAAAACTAAATAAAAGATAACTAAATATTTTTGGGTTTTTTGGTTTATAGATATGAAAATAAAAGATTGCGAAATAGTAGATCATAAACAAATATGATAGAAAATAGACCCGGGGGCCATAGGTTTCACTAGAGGCTTCTCTCTTGAAGACAAATAATACGGTGGGTGAACAAATTACTGTCGAGCAACTGATAGAAAAGTGCAAAGTTATGACGATATCCAAGGCAATGATTATGCATATAGACATCACGTCTGTGTCAAGTAGACCGACTCCTGCGTGCATCTACTACTATTACTAGACAAATCGACCGCTATCCAGCATGCATCTAGAGTATTAAGTTCATAAAGAACGGAGTAACACCTTAAGTAAGATGACATGATGTAGAGGAATAAACTCAAGAAATATGATGAAAACCCCATCTTTTTATCCTCGATGGCAACAAATCAATACATGTCCCGCTACCCCTACTTTGTCACTGGGTGAAATAACGCAAGATTGAACCCAAAGCCAAGCACCTCTCCCATTGCAAGAAAAACCAATCTAGTTGGCCAAACCAAACCGATAATTCGAAGAGAAATACAAAGATATCAAATCATGCATGTAAGAATTGAGAGAAGATTCAAATAATATTCATAGATAAGCTGATCATAAATCCACAATTCATCGGATCTCGACAAACACACCGCAAAAGAAGATTACATCGGATAGATCTCCAAGAACATCGAGGAGAACATGGTATTGAGAATCAAAGAGAGAGAAGAAGCCATCTAGCTACTAGCTATGGACTCCGCAGGTCTGAGGTAAACTACTTACTCTTCATCAGAAGGGCAATAGGGTTGATGTAGATGCCCTCCATGATCGAATCCACCTTCGACAGAACGCCGGAAAAGGCCCCAAGATGGGATCTCACGGGAACAGAAGGTTGCAGTGGTGGAAAAGTATTCTGGTGGCTCTCTTTGAGGGTTTTGGAATATATGTGAATATATAGGACGAAGAGGTAGGTTAGGAGATCCCTGGGGGCACAAGGTAGGGGCGCCCCCCTAGGGCGCGCCCTCCACCCTTGCCGCTGCCTCGTGGCTCTTTTGGCTTGGAATCCAAGTCCTCTGGGTGTCTTCTGGTCCAAGAAAACTCATCGTTAAGTTTTATTCCGTTTAGACTCTGTTTGATATTCCTTTTCTACGAAACTCAAAAACAAGGAAAAAACAGAAACTGGCATTGGGCTCTAGGTTAATAAGTTAGTCCGAAAAGTAATATAAAATAGCATAATAATGCATATAAAACAGCCAAAACAGATAATAAAATAGCACGAAACAATAAAAAGGTATAGATACGTTGGAGACGTATCAGTGTCTAGATTGGATCTGGTGGTTCTGGAACTTGTGGCGGCTGGAATTGTGTTTTGTCGACTCCCCTAGGGTTTTTGGATTTTTTGGGTATTTATAGAGCAAAGAGGCGGTGCGGGAGGCGGCCGAGGTGGGCACAACCCAGGAGGGCACGCCTGGGCCCCCAGGCGCGTCCAGGTGGGTTGTGCTCTTCTCGGAGCCCCCCTAGTATATGAAGGTGAAATCATAGGATATTCTCTATCATGAAGATCATGATGCTACTTTGAAGCACAAGTGTGGAAAAAGGATAGTAACATTGCCCCTTCTCTCTTTTCTCTCATTTTTTTAATTTTTTTGTCCCTTTTTTGTGTGGGTTTCTTTGGCCCCTTTTATTTTTATAAAGTCCGAAGACTCATCCCAACTTGTGAGGGAATCATAGCTTACATCATCCTTTCTTCACATGGGACAATGCTCTAATAATGATGATCATCACACTTTTATTTACTTACAACGTAAGAACTACAACTAGATACTGAGAACAAAATATGACTCTATATGAATGCCTCCAGCGGTGTACCGGGTTGTGCAATGATCTAGCATAGCAAATGACATCAAAAAAACTTACAAGCCATGTAAACATCATGCTAGCTATCTTACGATCATGCAAAGCAATATGACAATGATGGAGCGTGTCATAATAAAACGAAAAGGTGGAAGTTGCATGGCAATATGTCTCGGAATGGCTATGGAAATGCCATAATAGGTATGTATGGTGGCTGTTTTGAGGAAGGTATAAGGTGGGTGTAAGGCACCGACGAAAGTTGCGTGGTACTAGAGAGGCTAGCAATGGTGGAAGGGTGAGAGTGCGTATAATCCAAGGACTCAACATTAGTCATAAAGAACTCACATACTTATTGCAAAAATATATTAGTCATAGAAACAAAGTACTACGCGCATGCTCCTAGGGGATAGACTGGTAGGAAAAGACCATCGCCCATCCCCGACTGCCACTCGTAAGGAAGACAATCAATAAATAAATCATGCTCCGACTTCATCACATAACGGTTCACCATACGTGCATGCTACGGGAATCACAAACTTTAACACAAGTATTTCTTCCAATCCACGATTACTCACTAGCATGACTCTAATATCACCACATTTGTATCTCAAAACAATCATTAAGAATCAAACTTCACATAGTATTCAATGCACTTTATATGAAAGTTTTTATTACATCCCTCTTGGATGCCCATCATATTAGGACTAAATTCATAACCAAAGAAAATTACCATGTTGTTTAGAGAGACTCTCAAAATAACATAAGTGAAGCATGAGAGTTCAAGAATTTCTATAAAATAAAGCCACCGCCATGCTCTAAAAAGATATAAGTGAAGCACTAGAGAAAAATTGCCTAGCTCAAAAGATATGAGTGAAGCACATAGAGTATTCTAATAAACTACGATTCATGCGTGTCCCTCTCAAAAGATGCGTACATCAAGGATGATTGTGGCATACTAAAAGCAAAGACTCATATCATCCAAGACGCTCCAAGCAAAACACATATCATGTGGTGAATAAAAATATAGCCTCAAGTAAATTTACCGATAGACGAAGACGAAAGAGGGGATGCCATCCGGGGCATCCCCAAGCTTAGGCTCTTCGTTGTCCTTGAATATTACCTTGGGGTGTTGTCGAATTCGGGGCTCCGCAGACCCTAGATAGATTCTGTCGGGGGTTGGGTGCGACATATGCGAAAGGATGGCTTATCATGGTGGGAGCGAGTAGGACGTCACCGATGCCTGGAAGCGGGATGAGGCGTAGACACGAACGCCGGCGTACTTTACCCAGGTTCGGGGCTCTCCTAGGAGATAACACCCCTAGTCCTGCTCTACGGGGTCTCCACATGATCACTAAGGCACTAGTGAGTACAATGGTGCTCCTCGAGCTGTATGCTAGAGGTGGAAGAAGGCAAGGCTTGCTCTCCTTCCCCCCTAGGTGCTGGTTTAATTCTAACAGATTCCAACCCTTTGCATGGGTGCCCTGGGGGGTTTATATAGGCCTACCCCCAGGGGTAAAATGCTAATCCAGCCGGGTGTAGGTCCCGGCTGTCAGTCTCTCTGGTCGTCGGCTTCTCCGCCGGCTGCTGGGGCCCGCCGGCTGCTGGGGCCCGCCGCCTGGTGGCCCCCGCCGACTGGTCGGGTACGGAGCCGACAGGCCGCCTCCGCCGCTCGCGGGTCTTGTCGGCTGCTGATTACTGTAGTCGTGATGCTAATGACGCAGGCTTGGTCAGGGGGCGTGGCTACAGTCCCGCCGCTTGGTGGGAGATCACTGTAGCCACACCGCGTCTTATCTGGTTGATGGCGCGTGGGGCCCCGAGGAAGGAACGGGCCGCCTGCTGGAGGCCGGCCTCCCTCGGGTCCGACTGGCCAGGCTTCTGCTGTCTTCCGGGCTCTCGCTGCCTGGTAGGGCCCGCCGTCTTCAGGCCGTACCGACAGGCGGTCGTGGGAGCAGCGCTCCGCGTGACAGGGATGACGTCAGGGGCGAGGTGGCAACAGTGCCACGCCGAGCGGAGATCTCCGCCTGTACGGAGCATTGTGGCCACGCCCGGCCCTGGATATTGGGGTGATGGGCTACACTGTAGCCTCACCCCGTCTTGTCTTCTTAATGGGGGCGCAGACTTTGAGGGCGCCACGGGCCGACTGCTAGGGGCCGGCTTCTCTAGAAGCCGCCCATTAGGAGTCGGCTTGTCTTGATTCCGGCTTCTGAAACTCGGCCGTCTACGGGCAGCCGGCTATTCATCCAGCCGGCCACCAGAAGGCGGCACTTCGTCTTGGTGCCTTGAGGGGCGCAGCCAGCCCCGATGTCTTGGAAGGTTCAGGGACTCGTGTTAGCCTACCCGTGGCCCATTACTCCGACAGTAGTCCCCGAAGCTGGTGAGGTGCCGCGGCTGAGCAGCCGAGGAGCCTCAACAGTTTCCTTCTCTGAGTGCTTGAGGTGGAGCTTCGTCCGACTTCTGCGGAGCCGCCTGGCGGGAGTCGGCCTCGTCCATCCTGACATGTCCAAAACTCCGAATGCGACGGCGGGAACTAGGTGGCGTGCTTGCTAAGCTTCCAGGCCGCCGCCTGTCGTGGCCAGATCGCGTGGTATTGAGCGGCCGGGCCGGTCTGCCAGCCCACGCGCGCGATGGGACGCCCCTGTGGGCGGGGCCCACCACTACCGGGCCTCAGCACGCGAGCGGATCCGCTGCGGCCGAGGTGGGCGGTTGAGTTTCTCCACGGAGTTACCGCGCGCAGTAACTCGCGCGATAAATGTGGGGGCGTGGGGTCGTGGGCGCAGTAAATCCCACGATCGCCCCTGGGCTTCGCAGCCCGTATGCCTATAAGTAGGGGGAGGAGAGGGAGCGGCAGAGCACGCGTGCCCCTCCACCCCATCCCTTTCGCGCAGCACCTCCAAGCCACGTCGGGGCGCTGCCGCTGCTCGTCTCCGATGAGCTCGTCTATCAACCTCACGGCCCCCATGGCGCACTCCGGAGCATGGGATGGCTCCGAAGTCCATGAAGACCACATCGACTTTCTCCGCCAGACGCGGCGGTGCCCGGCAAAGACTTCATGAAGGTTCGCCTCGTGCCGGAGAGGGAGATCTTGCCGGCGCCGGAGGAGGGCGAGCGGGTCGTCTTCCGCTCGCACTGCTTGCATGGCCTCGGCCTGCCGGCGAGCGGCTTCTTCCGGTCCTTCCTCGAGTTCTACAATCATCAGCCGCACCACCTCACCCCGAACACGGTGGTGCTGCTGTCCGCCTTCGTCACTCCGTGCGAAGGCTTCCTCGGCGTCCTCCCCACCATCGAGCTTTAGGGGAGTTCTTCTACACCAAGCTCGGCACCCTCGTCGCGGGCGTGCCGGCTCAATGCGGCGCTTTTATTGTGGTGCGGAGGCCGGCAACCGAAAATCCGTTTCCTCCCATCACGCTGATCAAGTCGGTGAAGATGTGGCAGCGGTCGTACTTCTACATGAAGAGCGTCTTCCCAGAGGGCGACTGGGTCAACTTGCCGGCTTACGTAGCCGGCCCGCCGGCTGGGAGGCGGCCCAACTAGTCATACCGGGCCAGGACACTGTCGCCTTCTGGAGCCGCCGTGATCGCGCGGCTCCGGGTGTTGACACAGTCGGAGGGCCTGACCGGGCCCGACTTCCTGTCCGCCTTCGTGGCGCGCCGGGTGCTCCCGCTCCAGGGCAGCCCTCACATGATCTGTCAGATGAGCGGGCATCGGGACCCAAGCCAGCTATGCACCAAGGAGATGCCTCACGCAGAGGTAGCTCATATGGTGAACTACCTTGCGAACTGCGAGCTCACGGAAGAGTGGCAGTTCGGCAAGGAGCCGTATTCACGCGCCGACCCCCCGCCTGTGGTAAGTTATCTTTCTTTTTCTCTATCTTTTTGTTGCCGAGTTCTGCCTGTCCAACCTGACCAATCGGCCTTTGAACAGAGCCCCCTCCTCCAGCCGGCCGCCGGCGCCGCGGGGCCGGAACGTCAATTCCTCCCCGACCGAGCGGAGAGCGACGTGGATGACCCCGACTTGGGGGCGGCGGCCTGGGAGGAGGCGGCGAAGCAGGCGGCTCAGGGCTAGGGGCTGGCCTCGAGGACTGGCCCGACGACGACGCGGGGGAAGTCGTCCCGCGCCGCCAGCCGGGGTCCGACCAGCAGGGCGCGAGCTCGTCTGCCACGCCGGCAGCCCGAGGTGGTGCACACAAGCGCAGGGCCGCGCCGAGCCTGTTCGGCAGCCGGCCGAAGAAACCCAAGGGCTCGGCCGCGGCGACTAAGCGGGATGAAGCGGCCGCGAAGGCCATCCGCTTCCGCAAGGCGGTGAACGAGCCGCAGCTGGTTTCCGCGTAAGTACTACCTTCCTCTCGCGCCTTCATTTTTTCCTTGTTGATTCTTTCTGAGTTTCTTTCGCTTTATCTTCTTGACTTAGGGCCCCACTCTCTCTTGAGAAGTCGGCCGCCGCCTCCATCGTTGGGTCAGCGGAGACTTCTGCCACCACCCGGCGAATTGACCCGGCCGCCGACCTCCAGAGGCAACGGAGCGAAACGCGCGGGAGGCGCGCGAGGAGCAGGAGGCCGCCTACCTGGAGAAGGCGGAAGCGGAAAGGGCGGACGCTGCCGCCCTGAAGAAGCTGGCGAAAGCCGAGGCAGCCGCTGCGGCGAAGAAGCATGCTGAAGAAGCCGCGCGCCGCCAGTCGGCGATATTCGTCACTCCCCTGAACTCCGCGCCGCCACCACCGGAGTTCGTGGCGCAGACTGGGGAAGCCGGCGACGGGCACCCGGTCATGGAGAGGGATGGCGGCGATGCCGCCATGCCGGACGTGATCGTGCCTCCACCGCCGCCGTCTAGGAACGCGCAAGGCGAGCAGCCGGCGGACCCGCCAGTGCCGCTAGCCGGAAACAAGGTGGTGACGGGCCTGACTCCTGAGGCTCGCACACCAACGCACCGCCGGCTTGCAAAGGCGGCTTCGGCGCCACGCCCGCTGGATACTGGTGCCACAAGCTCTTTGATCTTGGATGCCGAGGCTTCCAGCGCCGCGCCCGTCGATTGGGTGCGGGGAGGTGGAACGGGCCCGTTGAATCGGGCGCTCCTAGACGTCCAAGACAAACTCCGGGCCGAGGCCGAAGCTCTCCAGCGCTGCAACACGGCGTTTCTGGACTCGCGAGAGGCCATCCGGGTATGTTTCCTTCTTTCTTTGTTTCTGTTTCTTGTGCCTCTCTGTGGGGGCGGCCAGCGCACCCACTGGGTGTAGTCCCCGAGTTTCAGGCCGGCTGCTGAGCAGGCGGCTCGGAACTTTAATCGGCAGGCTCCGAGTACTGACATTATCTGATATCTTCATTGCAGGACTATCACAACCTCCGTGCGACCGTCTTCAACTCCAAGGTTCAGGAGCTGAATCAACGGACCGCCGACTTGTCGGAAAGCCGGAGTAAGTCTTTTTCTTTCTTCATGGGGGCGCGCTGGCGCACCCGCGGGCTGTAGTCCCCGAGATTCGGGCCGACTTCTGAGCAGCCGGGCCGGATCTCCTCGGCAACTGCTCTTCTTTTCTGTTGATTTTGACGACTCCTTTCTCCGCGGGGGCACGCTGGCGCACCCGCGGGCTGTAGTCCCCGAGATTCGGGCCGACTGCTGAGCAGTCGGGCCGGATATCCCCGGCGACTATACTTCTTCTCTGTTGGCAACTGATGCCTTTTCCTTTTTCTATTTTCTACAGAGGCCAACGCCGCCTTGTAGCAGTAGCTGGGCGAAGCCAACACCGCGCTGCGCGCCAAGGAGGTGGAGTGCGGCAAGCTATATGAAGAGCGTGACCGGCTGGTCACGCAACTGGCGGAGCAGGCGGAGCTTCTCAAGAAGGCTTAGAAGGAGGCGGAGGACAAGGAGGTCAGCCTCCTTGCTGAGTTTGCGACCAAACGCTCCACCTGGACCGACAAGGAGGCGATGCTGATTTCCGGCTTTCATGAGATTGAATACATAGTTGATGGTGAGCTTCCCTCTTTTTGCTTCTTCGAGCTGCCGGCTGCTGACCGAGCCAGCCTCTTGTCTCTAACTTTGGATTTTTGCTTTCTGTTTTGGGCAGACTTCTTCCCTGGTCATTCTGACGCCGCCAATCAGGCCATTGAAGCTGATCGCGAAGGACGGAGGGTGGATGGTGCGCAGATTGCTGCCAACGCCCCCCGGACCATTAGCGAGCAGCTCCTGAGCATAGAGGTCCGTCTTCGGCCGGCTCACTGGATGCTGCGCCGTCTTCAGTGTGTCGGCGCCCAGGCGATCGCCGCCCTGTGGCCGGACATGCCGGCACCGCGCACTCCCAGTCGGACTGCCGACTGGCTGGAGGTGGCGGCCGGCCATCTTGAGGTCTGGAAGGGCTCCTCGGCCCGAGCTCGAGCGCGCCGGGCCTTGGAGTTTGTCAAGGCGTGGTACCCTGGGCTAAATCTAGCCCAGTTGACCATGTTTCGGCATGAGGCCCAGGAGGAGCTGGTGGCAGTAGAGAATGACATTGTCAAGCACGCGGCGGCAATCGCCAAGTACACCGACACCAGCGTCTTCATCTCGGAGCAGGCCGAGAACGGCGCCGAGGCGCCACCAGAATGGTTCGGGCTGAACCCGGAGGACGGCGAGGACTCGGCCGAGGTGATCGACTCCAGCGGTGAGGAAGAAGACGAGGAGGAGGAGGAAGGCGAAGAAGATGCGCCAGAGGTCCGAGGGGATGGCCAACCTCGGCTTGACCGCGCCTCCAGCAACGAGCCACGCCCGGGCGAGCCGGCTGCCACTGGAGGCGACCAAGCGGGGACTGACCAGCCGGCCGCTCCACCAACCGGCGCCACCGACTCCTCCGATCCACCGAACCCGTCTGTTGCTCCCTAGGCTGCCAGTTTATCTTTTGTTTTACCTGCTTATCAGTCTCGACGAACTTGTTAACTTTGCACAATTCCACCCGCGGGGTGTATTTCAAACTTTGTTGAATGCTGGCCAAGGGCCTTTGATGTGTAAATATTTTTGCCGGTCCTATCTTTCCCTGCCTTCCGTTCCTTGGCCTTTTTCCTTTGCCGCCCTCCCTTAGTTGCCATCTTGCCAGCCGAACAGCCGCTCTGCGGACTGTGGCTGGGTCAAGTACTTAGCTACCTTCGAGAAGGCAAGTACTTAGCCAATTAGAACGTTTTAGCAAGTTAAGGAGGAGCCGGCTGGCCGGATGCTCAATAGCCGGTCGTAGAGGCGGGAAGCCGGCTTGAACTATGCACATGCTTTCGGTCCTTAGCCATTTTTCATGTGGGCACCCTTTCTGCCTTACTCCAGCCCACCGGACAGTCGCTCTGCGAGCTGCGGCTTTCGGCAGGAGACGGCTTAAGTGCCAACACATTACTTGTCCGGCTGCAGGAAGCATTACATAGTGCAAGGCGGCGAGTCCCCGGGCCGACTAGTCGGACCCGGTGCCAGGCATCATAAATGAAATAACACATTCATAGGCATAATTCTTATCATATAGATAAAAGAGGGCAGTCCCCGAGCTCTTCTCGGGGGGCCCGGAGTCTTCGTACTTTAATACAAAAGGTAGCGTGGTACATACTGCATCAACTGTAAAATCTTCGGAGGAGATTTGCATTCCATGGGCGCTCCGTCTCCTTGCCGGAGTCGTCCCTCTTGCGCGCTCGAGGCTTCTGAGCGTCGATCAGGTAGTAGGAGTCATTGCCGAACACCTTGCTGATGATGAAGGGGCCTTCCCAAGACGCTGAGAGCTTGTGCTGGCCGGCTGTTCGCTGGATCAGCCAGAGCACAAGGTCTCCCTCTTGGAAGATCTCGGCTTGACCTTCCGGTTGTAGTATTGGCGCAGGCTCTGCTGGACCGGCTGAGTGCAAACAGCCTGCCCTCTTCCAGCAAATCGACGCCGTCTTCTCGTGCTTCTTTGGCCTCCTCTTCGGTGTACATGGTGACTCGGGGGGAGTCGAATTGTATGTCCGTCAGGATGACGGCTTCGGCACCGTAGACGAGGAAGAAAGGCATGAAGCCGGTTGACTTGTTCGGGGTTGTGCGCAGACTCCAGAGGACGGCCGGCAGCTCGTCGAGCCAGCAGCCGGCCGAACGTTCCAGAGGTTCGACCAGTCGGGGCTTGATGCCGGACAAAATGAGGCCGTTTGCTCTCTCCACTTGACCGTTTGACTGCGGATGGGCAACGGACGCTAAGTCCAGTCGGATGCCCTGTGTTGCGCAGAAACGGGCCAATGCGCCTTTGGCGAAGTTTGTGTCGTTGTCGGTGATGATGCTGTGTGGTATGCCATACCGGATGGTGATGTCGGAGATGAAAGTCACAGCAGCCGGACCATTCAGCTTCTTGATTGGTTTTGCTTCTATCCACTTGGTGAACTTGTCCACAGCGACAAGGAGATGAGTCATGCCACCTCGTGTTGTTTTGAATGGTCCCACCATGTCTAGGCCCCAGACAGCAAAGGGCCAGGCAATGGGAATAGTCTTGAGTGCAGAAGCCGGCTGATGAGGCTTGGAGCGGAACTTCTGGCACCCTTTGCATTTCTGGACCAAGTCTTTGGCGTCTTCTAGAGCAGTCGGCCAGAAAAAACCATGGCGGAAAGCTTTGGCAACAAGTGCTCTTGAAGCCGTGTGGTGACCACACTCGCCTTGATGGATATCTTTGAGGATTGCTTGGCCTTGCTCCATCTCCACGCAGCGCTGGTAGACACCAGTAACACTGCGCCTTACAAGCTCTCTGTTGACGATGTTGTATGCTGCAACTCGGCGTTGCACTTGTCGGGCCGAGATCTCGTCAGCCGGCAGCTCTTTGTTCACCAGAAAGTTGAGGATGGGCTGAGCCCAGGAAGGCGCTGTAATTTCTTCAACTACTAGGACTGCTACTTGTACGAGGGTGGTTGGGCCGGGAGGCGGTGGGCTGGAGTCGGCCATCGCTTGCTGAGTCAATGAAGTCCCCGGGCCAGGTGCGACTGCGGCACTCCCCGGGTCGCCTGTCGAGTTCCCTGTGCCGGCTGCTGGGGCTCTCAAGTCGGATCCGACTGCTTCAGGAGGGGCCGGCACGAAAATGGAGTCTGACTCTGGTGACGGCTTGACGGATGGCTTGAGGAGGCGTTGTAGGGCGACGCCGGCTGGTATTGCTTGTCGGGTGGAGCCGATTCGTGCCAAGGCGTCTGCTTGCTCATTGTCATTTCTTGGCACATGGAGAAACTCGCACCCTTCAAAGTATCTGCTGAGTTTCTGGATGAGGAAGCGGTAGCTAGCCATGTTTGCATCCTTGGCATCCCAGTCACCCGACGACTGCTGGACCACCAAGTCGGAGTCTCCATAGCACAGGATCCGGCGAATGCCGAGTTCCTTGGCAAGCCGGAGCCCGTGTATGAGTGCTTCGTATTCAGCTACGTTGTTGGAGGCGGCAAATTGAATTTGCAGCACATATCTGAGCTTGTCGCCTTTGGGAGAGGTGAGGACGATGCCGGCTCCCAAACCGGTGCGCATCTTGGAACCATCAAAGTGGATCCGCCAATGGGTGGAGTCTGGCACATGTGGCAGATACTGGGTCTCGGCCCAATCAACGAGGAAGTCGGCCAGTGCTTGTGACTTGATGGCGGTGCGAGGCTGGTAGTAGATGGTGTAGGGGGACTAAATCTATGGCCCACTTGGCCACTCGGCCCGAAGCATCTCGGCTTCCAATGATCTCGGCCAGCGGAGCTGTGCAAACCACAGTGATTGGGTGCTCTTGGAAGTATGGCTTCAATTTCTTGGCAGCAAAGTGCACGCTGTAGCACATCTTCTAGTAGTGGGGGTAATTTTGCTTGGAGGTGGACATCATTTCGCTTAGGTAATACACCGGTCTCTGGACTGGTAGTGCTTTGCCTTCTTCCTTGCGTTCCACCACTATGACTGTGCTGACCACCCGGCTGGTAGCGGCAATGTAGAGGAGCATGGGCTCCTTAGGAGTCGGAGCCGCCAGGACGGGCGGGGTGGTCAACATCTTCTTGAGCTGGAGAAAAGATTCGTCCGCCTTCTCATTCCACTCGAAAAAGTGGTCTTCTTCATGAGTTGGTACAGGGGAAGAACCTTCTCACCCAGCCGACTGATGAAACGGCTGATGGATGCCAAGCAGCCGGTGAATTTTTGCACGTCCAGCAGTCGGGTGGGCACTTCCATCCCCTCAATGGCCTTGATCTTCACAGGGTTGCACTCTATGCCGCGCTCTGAGACCAGAAAGCCGAGAAGCTGGCCGGCTGGTACTCCAAAGACGCATTTCTCCGGGTTGAGCTTGATCTGAAATCGCGTAAGTTCTGAAAGGTCTCCTTGAGGTCTTCTAGTAGCGTTCCATGCTTTTCCGTCTTCACCACCACATCATCCACATAGACATGGGTGTTTCTGCCGAGTTGCTTGAGGAGACACTTCTGCATGCAACGCTGGAACGTGGCGCCGGCATTCCTCAAGCCGAACGTCATGGTCAAGTAGCAGAAGGCTTCAAACGGTGTGATGAAGGCGGTCTTCAGCCTGTCGGCCGGGTTCAGCTTGATCTGGTGATACCCTGAGTATGCATCCAAGAAACTCAGTAGCTCGCATCCGGCTGTGGAGTCTATCACTTGATCAATTCTTGGCAAAGCAAATGGGTCTTTGGGGCAGGCTTTGTTGAGGCTGGTATAATCAATACAGATACGCCACTGCTTGTTTTTCTTCAGCACGAGGACTGGGTTGGCCAGCCACTCTTGAAAGAACACTTCCATGATGAATCCGGCTGCTAGAAGCCGGGCTATCTCTTCTCCAACAACTCTTCTCTTCTCTTCTGACAGACGGTGCAAGGGTTGCCTGACTGGCTTGGCATCAGACCAGACCTGTAGCTTGTGCTCGGTGAAATCTGTCAGAACACCCGGCATGTCTTTGGGAGACCATGCAAAGATATCCCGATTCTCACGGAGGAAATCGACGAGCTCGCCTTCCTATTTGCTGTCAAGGCTTGCTCCTATGACAGCGTGCCTCTCCGGGTGCTCCGGGTCCAAGGGTATCTTCTTTGTCTCTTTCGCAGGCTTGAACGAGCCCTCGGCTTCCGACTCCTTGGGGTTGGGTGACATTTCCGGCTGCTTGCCTGCCATTGCCACAACCTGGTCAAGGAGTCGCTTCTCAGCCGCGATCACGAGGGACTCGGCTAACCGGCTGCTCTCCGCCGCGCAGGCGGACGACTTCTTGTAATCCCCTACTATGGTCAGAATTCCCTTAGAACTCGGCATCTTCATCTTGAGGTAAGCATAGTGGGGGACCGCCATGAACTTGGCCAGAGGAGGCCGGCCATGTAGTGCATGGTATGGGCTCTCAAGGTCCACCACCTCAAACCAGACTGACTCTCGGCGGAAGTGATCTTTGTCTCCAAAGAGGACGTCTATCTGGATCTTGCCAATTGGTCTGCAGGAAAGGCCAGAAACTATGCCATGGAATACAGTCCGGCTGGGCTGAAGCTGCCTTTGTTTGATTCCTAACTTCTCCATGGTATCCTTGTACAAGATGTTGATGCTGCTGCCGCCATCTATCAGAACTCGGGAAAAACGAGCAGCTCGCCTCTCTGTAGCAAAAGTGGCATCCAGAACCAGGCATAGGAGCCGGGATTGGGCATTACTTCCGGCTGGTCGGCTCTGCTCTAGCTAATGGGCTTCTCGGACCAATGCATGAACTCGGGGGTCTTTTATGCTACTGCATTTACTTCTTGCTATCGTTGTCGTCTGATGTGCTTGTCGTCGGCCACGCTGGTAAACATGACATAAGCTTCGTGCTCTTCGAGATACTCCTCTTGTATGGCTCCGACCGGTCGAACTGCCGGCTGCTGGGGTGGAGGAGGAGGCGGCTGCCCAGCAGGCGGAGGAGGCAGAAGGCCGTCACCCTTGGCAATCCTGGTGAGCCAATGGCACTTCCGAGTGGTGTGGTTGGACGGCTTCGAGCCACTGTGAAATTTTCAGGGTGCATCAAGAGTCTGCTCATACGAGAAAGCGGGCAGCCAATTGGGCTTGCCGCCCTTCTGGCGCTTGGATGGAGGCTGCCCTTCCGGCTGCTGGTCTTCGACTGTCGCCACCTGCCGGCTTGTACAAGCCGGCTACGTGGCCTTGCGTTTGTTGTCGTTGGGTTGCTGACGCTGACTGGTGTCACCAGCCGGGGCCCGAGGGGCTGGAGGAGCCACTTTGCCAGATGCATCAACTTGGATCTCTGCCTTCGTGGAGGAGTCGGCCGTGGCGTATTTATCTGCTATGATCAGCAGCTCGTCGAGGGTCGCCGGCTCGTCGCAGAGAAGCCTGTGCTTGAGAAGGGTGCCCTCTCGGCACCCGGCGGTGAAGTACTCGATGGCGTGCACCTCGTGCACGCGAGTTGCGGAGCTCGGCCCAGCGCGTGAGGTAGTCACGAGTCGACTCGTTGGGGCCTTAGACGCACAAGGAGAGCTGGCGAGGCTTGGGCGGCCGCTTGTACGTGTTGGTGAAGTTGCGGGCGAAGGCTTCGGTGAAGTCGACCCAGCTGTTGATGCTGCGGGGCTTCAGGCTGTTCAGCCATGTCCGGGCCATGCCCTGGAGCATGAGCGGAACGTACTTCACGGCAACGCGCTTGTTGCCATTTGCGACGTTGACAGCTGTGGAATAGTCGACTAGCTAGTCCTTCGGCTTCACGGAGCCGGTGTATTTGGGCGTATCTCTCGGGAGCGTGAACCCTTTGGGGAAGGGCTCATCTCAAATGCGGGGGCAAAACAAGGCGGACCCAACTCATCTTCTTCTTCTAGCGCCAGGGATCGGTTGAGACGGTCGATCCGGTGGCGGGCATCGTTCTCTCCGACTCCTTCTCGGCGGCCAAGGCGGTCGCTGAGTGTCGGGTGCTCAACAGGCGGCAGGGAAACACGCCTCTCCCTGTGGGGGGGGGGGGGAGGAGGCGGACAGTCATCCCATCGTTCCACTGCTCTCGGGCGGCCGTCTTGGTCGCGCTCGATAGTGATGCGAGTCCGGCTACGGCTGGCAGCCGGCTCCTTGTCTCTTCTTTCGCGGACGCCACCGGTCGGCGTCCGGGATGTTGCGCCTTGGTCTCGGCAGGGAGGCGGATCATCATTTTGCTGGTTGGGCGCCTCAGTGCGGCATCCGGCCTCGTGCTGCTCAGCAGCCGCATCGAGGAGTCGCTGGACGCGTTCCGCCATCTGGCGACGCTCCTCGCCCTCGAACTTGTCCAGCTCTTCTGCTGCCGCCTGGGCAGCTTGTATTATCTCCGCGGGCGTGGCGTAGACGGCGCAGTGTGCCCCGAACAGGCTGGCGATGGCCACGCCGCGTTACTGGACCGTGCCGATGTGGCTAGGCCTGCCAGGAGCCGGCGTGCCACCCACAGCTTGGTCCATCTCGCGCTGGTAGGCCTCCGATAGGCGCCTCATGCTGGCCAGCTTCTTGACGCTCTCGACGAGCTGGGCGCGGCGTGCTTCCAGCATCTCAACGTCGGCGTCTTCTGGAATGGGCGCCGTCAGGTCTTGCAGCGCCGCATCGAGCGGGTCATGAGCACCTCCGTCGGAGTGCTCGCCGTGGCCGATGACCAACACCTCCGTGACGGTGCTTCCGCCGCTCTCCGCGCGAGGAAGCGGCTCGTCGTAGACCACCACGTTGGTGGGGAACACGTCAAGCGACGCAGTGTCGGAGTCGACAAGCATCGGGTCGGTGGAGCCGACGGACTCCAAGTCTACAACAGGCTCACTGGCGACGTGGAGCTGATCGAGGAGGGTGACGAGGCGGTTCTCGGGGTCTTTCGTGCCCACATCAGACGCGGGCTCGTCGGAGAGGCGAATCTCGCCAACGAGATCGGCGAGGCAGCTTGCCGCGCAGGCGACTTCCACGCCATGAAGCGCGTCAGCGCAGACTCCGTCTGGCGTGCCGGGCTGGCTGCGCTCGCCAGGGAGAAAAAGGGTTCCCATCCAGAACAGGTCTCCGGACGACGGTGCACCTCGCCCCACAGTGGGCGCCAAATATCGGGGGTTGGGTGCGACATATGCCAAAGGATGGCTTATCATGGTGGGAGCGAGTAGAACGTCGCTGGTGCCTAGAAGCGGGATGAGGCGTAGACATGAACGCCGGTGTACTTTACCCAGGTTCGGGGCTCTCCTAGGAGATAACACCCCTAGTCCTGCTCTGCGGGGTCTCCGCATGATCACTAAGGCACTAGTGAGTACAATGGTGCTCCTCGAGCTGTATGCTAGAGGTGGAAGAAGGGAAGGCTTGCTCTTCTTCCCCCCTAGGTGCTGGTTTAATTCTCATAGGTTCCAACCCTTTGCATGGGTGCCCTGGGGGGTTTATATAGGCCTACCCCCAGGGGTACAATGCTAATCCAGCCGGGTGTAGGTCCCGACTGTCAGTCTCTCTGGTCGCCGGCTTCTCCGCCGGCTGCTGGGGCCCGCCGCCTGGTGGCCCCCGCCGAGTGGTCGGGTACGGAGCCGACAGGCCACCTCCACCGCTCGCGGATCTTGTCGGCTGCTGATTACTGTAGCCGTGATGCTAATGACGCATGCTTGGTCAGGGGGCCGTGGCTACAGTCCCGCCGCTTGGTGGGAGATCACTGTAGGCACACCGCGTCTTATCTAGTTGATGGCGCATGGGGCCCCGAGGAAGGAACGGGCCGCCTGCTGGAGGCCGGCCTTCCTCGGGTCCGACTGGCCAGGCTTCCGCCGTCTTCCGGGCTCTCGCTGCCTGGTAGGGCCCGCTGTCTTCAGGCCGTACCGACAGGCGGTCATGGGAGCAGGGCTCCGCCTGACAGGGATGACGTCAGGGGCGAGGTGGCAACAGTGTCGCGCCGGGTAGAGATCTCCGCCTGTACGGAGCACTGTGGCCATGCCCGGCCCTAGATATGGGGTTGATGGGCTACACTGTAGCCTCACCCCGTATTGTCTTCTTAATGGGGGCGCAGACTTTGAGGGCGCCACGGGCCGACTGCTAGGGGCCGGCTTCTCTGGAATCCGCCCATTAGGAGTCGGCTTGTCTTGATGCCGGCTTCTGAAACTCGGCCGTCTATGGGCAGACGGCTATTCCTCCAGCCAGCCACCAGAAGGCGGCACTTCGTCTTGGTGCCTTGTGGGGCGCAGCCAGCCCCGATGTCTTGGAAGGTTCAGGGACTCGGGTTAGCCTACCCGTGGCCCATTACTCCGACAGATTCGAACTCTGGGGTGCGTGCGAAGAACTGAACCTCCCCAGTCTGCCAACTCGTTGATCTCACGGCCCAGCTCGATGAACTGGAAGGAAATGGAACAAGGCAATTTACCCAAGTTCAGGCCAACCTTGCGGTTTTAAAACCCTACTCCTACAATGGGAGAACAACCTCAGGAGGTGTGTTCTTGTGCGTATGAGGGTTTGGATGGTCTGAATCCCGACCCCGTCTATGGTGGCGGCTAGGCTATACTTATAGGGGCCCTGGTCCTCCTCCCAACATGAAGGTGGGAAGGGATCCCACAACGGCCAAATTCGAATGGAGACAACTAGTACATCTTATCCTGACGAAAGGTGGTATGCGCCTGTGAAGCTTCTGGTCGTGACGTCGTGGTGGGCTCGGCGATGACCTCCGTCCTGCCGTCCTGGCGGTCTTGGTCTTTTTGCATGGAAATGGAAACCTTTGGTTGATGCCTCGGGACTCCGGGCCTGCGCTTGCCTCTTTAGCACCAAAGAGGAAACCTGTTGTACAGCGCTCGCTAGCGCCCGCCTGGACATGGTCGTCATGGCTTGCGTCATCCGAACCTGACGAGGTGAGGGCTCACATAGAAATCTCCGCTCCTTAGGAGCCAGCCTAAGGAGGCCGCTCCTCAGAAGCCAGCCTAAGGAGGCCGGTCCTCAGGAGCCAGCCTAAGGAGGCCGCTCCTTAGGAGCCAACCTAAGGAGTCCGTCCTTCTGGAGGTCTTGGCGTCGTCTGCCTCGCGAGGCATGACCCCTCGCGAGGGTCTTGTGTTGTTGGTGATGAAAATGGGCCGTACCTGGCCGTCAATGGAGCCACGCCGCGGGCCGCTGGCAGGCAAGTCTGGGTACCCCGGTTCCCAGAACGCCGATAGTAGCCCCCGGGCCCAAGGCGCGCTCGGACTAGACTTCGAAGCGAAGCCAAAGGGCAAGGTTGGAGCATGCTACCTCTTGAGCACTGCGTTGGTTTTCCCTTGAAGAGGAATGGGTGATGCAGTAAAGTAGCGTAAGTATTTCCCTCAGTTTTTGAGAACCAAGGTATCAATCCAGTAGGAGGCCATGCTCGAGTCCCACGCACCTACACAAACAAATAAGAACCTCGCAACCAACGCGATAAAGGGGTTGTCAATCCCTTCACGGTCACTTACGAGAGTGAGATCTGATAGATATGATAAGATAATATTTTTGGTATTTTTATGATAAAGAGTAAATAAAGATGCAAAGTAAAATAAACGGCAATAGGAATAGCTAAGTGTCGGAAGATTAATATGATGGAAAATAGACCCGGGGCCATAGGTTTCACTAGTGGCTTCTCTCAAGAGCATAAGTATTACGGTGGGTGAACAAATTACTGTTGAGCAATTGATAGAATTGAGCATAGTTATGAGAATATCTAGGTATGATCATGTATATAGGCATCACGTCCGTGACAAGTAGACCGACTCCTGCCTGCATCTACTACTATTACTCCACACATCGACCGCTATCCAGCATGCATCTAGAGTATTAAGTTCATAAGAACAGATTAATGCTTTAAGTAACATGACATGATGTAGAGGGATAAACTCATGAAATATGATATAAACCCCATCTTGTTATCCTCGATGGCAACAATACAATACGTGCCTTGCTGCCCCTGCTGTCACTGGGAAAGGACACCGCAAGATTGAACCCAAAGCTAAGCACTTCTCCCATTGCAAGAAAGATCAATCTAGTAGGCCAAACCAAACTGATAATTCGAAGAGACTTGGAAAGATAGCCAATCATACATAAAATAATTCAGAGAAGATTCAAATATTGTTCATAGATAAATTTGATCATAAACCCACAATTCATCGGTCTCAACAAACACACCGCAAAAGAAGATTACATCGAATAGATCTCCATGAGAATCGTGGAGAACTTTGTATTGAGATCCAAAGAGAGAGAAGAAGCCATCTAGCTAATAACTACGGACCCGAAGGTCTGAGGTAAACTACTCACACATCATCGGAGAGGCTATGGTGTTGAGGTAGAAGCTCTCCGTGATCAATGCCCCCTCCGGCAGGACGCCGGAAAAGGCCCCAAGATGGGATCTCACGGGTACAGAAGGTTGCGGCGGTGGAATTAGGTTTTCGTGGATGCCTCTGATGGTTTGGGGGGTATGTAGGTATATATAGGAGGAAGAAGTACGTCGGTGGAGCAACATGGGCCCCACGAGGGTGGAGGGCGCGCCCAGGGGGGTAGGCGCGCCCCCTGCCTCGTGCTCTCCTCGTTGCTTTCTTGACATGGACTCCAAGTCCTCTGGATCACGTTTTTTCCAGAAATCACGTTCCCGAAGGTTTCATTCCGTTTGGACTCCGTTTGATATTCTTTTTCTGCGAAACTCTGAAATAGGCAAAGACAACAATTTGGGCTGGGCCTCCGGTTAATAGGTTAGTCTCAAAAATAATATAAAAGTGTATAATAAAGCCCATTAAACATCCAAAACAGTATATAATATAGCATGGAACAATAAAAAATTATAGATACGTTGGAGACGTATCAAGCATCCTCAAGCTTAATTCCTGCTCGTCCTCGAGTAGGTAAATGATAAAAACAGAATTTTTGATGTGGAATGCTACTTGGCATAATTGCAATGTAATTCTTCTTATTGTGGCACAAATGTTCAGATTTAATATGATTCAAGATAAATGTTTGATGTTGACATAAAAACAATAATACTTCAAGCATGCTAACCAAGCAATTATGTCTTATCAAAATAACATAGCCAAAGCAAGTTATCCCTACAAAATCATATAGTCTGGCTATGCTCCATCTTCCCCACACAAAATATTCATATCATGTACAACCCCAGTTTTAGCCAAGCAATTGGTTCATACTTTTTAACGCGCTTCAGCCTTTTCAACTTTGACGCAATACATGAGCGCAAGCCATGGATATAGCACTATGGTGGAATAAGGTAAAATGATAGGGGTTATGTGGGAAGCGAAAAAAGGAGAAAGTCTCACATCAACGAGGCTAATCAACAGGCTATGGAGATGCCCATCAATTGATGTCAATGCAAGGAGTAGGGATTGCCATGCAACGGATGCACTTAGACCTATAAGTGTATGAAAGCTCAAACAAAAGAAACTAAGTGGGTGTGCATCCAACTTGCTTGCTCACGAAGACCTCGGGCATTTGAGGAAGCCCATCATTGGAATATACAAGCCAAGTTCTATAATGAAATTTCCCACTAGTATATGAAAGTGACAAAATGAGAGACTCTCTATCATGAAGATCACGGTGCTACTTTGAAGCACAAGTGTGGTAAAAGGATAGTAACATTGTCCCTTCTCTCTTCTTCTCTCATTTTTTGTTGGGCCTTTTTCTTTTTTTGGCCTCTTTTATTTTATTTTATTTAGTCCGCAGTCTCATCCCGACTTGTGGGGGAATCATAGCCTCCATCATCCTTTCCTCACTTGGGACAATGCTCTAATAATGATGATCATCACACTTTTATTTACTTACAACTCATGAATTATAACTCAATACTTAGAACAAGATATGACTCTATGTGAATGCCGCCGGCGGTGTACCAGGATATGCAATGAATCAAGAGCGACATGTATCAAAGAATTATGAACGGTGGCTTTGCCACAAATACAATGTCAACTACATGATCATGCAAAGCAATATGACAATGATGGAACGTGTCATGATAAACGAAATGGTGGAAAGTTGCATGGAACTATATCTCGGAATGGCTATGGAAATGCCATAATAGGTAGGTATGGTGGCTGTTTTTAGGAAGGTATAAGGAGGTTTATGTGCGATAGAGCGTATCATATCACGGGGTTTGGATGCACCGTCGAAGTTTGCACCAACTCTCAAGGTGAGAAAGGGCAATGCACGGTACCGAAAAGGCTAGAAAATTGCGGAAAGGTAAGTGTGCGTATAATCCATGGACTCACATTAGTCATAAAGAACTCATATCCTTATTGCAAAAATTTATTAGCCCTCGAAGCAAAGTACTACTACGCATGCTCCTAGGGGAAGGGTTGGTAGGAGTTAACCATCGCGCGATCCCGACCGCCACACAAAGGATGACAATCAATAAATGCTCCGACTTTGTTACATAACGATTCACCATACGTGCATGCTACGGGAATCACAAACTCCAACACAAGTATTTCTCAATTTCACAATTACTCAACTAGCACAACTATGATATTACCACCTTTATATCTCAAAGCAATTATCAAGCATCAATTTCTCATGATATTATAATTAAAGCAAATTGCCATGCTGTTTTAACACTCTCAAAATAATATAAGTGAAGCATGAGAGAACAATAGTTTCTATAAAACAAATCCACCACCGTGCTCGAAATGATATAAGTGAAGCACTAGAGCAAAACTATATAGCTCAAAAGATATAAGTGAAGCACATAGAGTATTCTAATAAATTCCGAGTTATGTGTGTCTCTCTCCAAAGGTGTGTACAGCAAGGATGATTGTGGTAAACTAAAAAGCAAAGAATCAAATCATACAAGACGCTCCAAGCAAAACACATATCATGTGGCGAATAAAAATATAGCTCCAAGTAAAGTTACCTATGGAAGTAGACGAAAGAGGGGATGCCTTCCGGGGCATCCACAAGCTTTGGCTTTTTGGTGTCCTTAGATTATCTTGGGGTGCCATGGGCATCCCCGAGCTTAGGCTCTTGCCAGTCCTTGTTCCGTAATCCATCAAATCTTTTACCCAAAACTTGAAAACTTCACAACACAAAACTTAGCAGAAAATCTCGTGAGCTCCGTTAGCGAAAGAAAACAAAATACCACTTCAAGGTACTGTAATGAACTCATTATTTATTTATACTGGTGTTAAACCTACTGTATTCCAACTTCCCTATGGTTTATAAACTATTTTACTAGCCATAGATTCATCAAAATAAGCAAACAACACACGAAAAACAGAATCTGTCAAAAAACAGAACAGTCTGTAGTAATCTGTAACTAACACAAACTTCTGGAACTCAAAAAAATCTTCCAAAATAGGAAGACCTAGACAATTTGTTTATTGATCTTCTGCAATTGGAATCAGTATTTTATCACATTGTGGTGATTTTTAACAATTGTTTTCGTGAACAGAAAGTTTCTGGAATTTTCAGCAAGATCAAATAACTCTCATCCAAGAAGATCCTATAGGTTTAACTTGGCACAAACACTAATTAAAACATAAAAACAAATCTAACCAGAGAATAGATCAAATATTTATTCCTAAACAGAAGCAAAAATCAAAAAAACTAAAAATAAAATTGGGTTGCCTCCCAACAAGCGCTATCATTTAACGCCCCTAGCTAGGCATTAATAATTTTGATGATGCTCACATGAAAGACAAGAATTGAAGCGCAAAGAGAGCACCATGAAACACGTGACCAACACATCTAAGTCTAACATACTTCCTATGCATAGGCATCTTATAGGCAAACAAATTATCATAGCAAGCAAAAACTAGCATATGCAAGGAAGAGGAAAGAAACAATAACAATCTCAACATAACGAGAGGTAATTTAGCAAGATGAAAATTTATACAATCATATTTTCCTCTCTCATAATAATTACATGTGGGATCATAAGCAAATTCAACAAAATAGCTATCACATAAAATATTCTCAACACGATCCACATGCATGCAAAGTAGACACTCTTCCAAAATAGTGGGATTAACATTAACTAAAGTCATGACCTCTCCAAACCCACTTTTATCAAAAAAATTATAAGATTGAATATTCTCCAAATATGTGGGATCTAAAGTTGACACTCTTCCAAACCCACTTTCAATAATATTGCAAACACTATTATCAATCTCATATTCATCATGGGGCTTAAATAAATTTTCATGATCATAAGAAGAATCACCCCAATCATGATCATTGCAACAAGTAGTAGACATAGCAAAACTAGCATCCCCAAGCTTAGGGTTTTGCATATTATTAGCACAATTGACATCAAGAGAATTTATAGTAAAATCATTGCAATCATGATTTTTATTCAAACATCTACCATGAATCACTTCATAAAGTACTTCATCACAATTTTCAGATTCACGGATTTCAAGCAAAACCTCATAAAGATAATCTAGTGCACACAACTCACTAGCAATTGGTTCATCAAATTGGATCTCTTAAAAAGATTAGCAAGTGGATGAGGATCCATAAACTTTTAGCAAGCGAAGATGCAAGCAAGAAAAAGGCACATGGTAACACAAGATCGAACGGAAGGAGGGCGAATAAAACGGCAAGGGTGAAGTGGGGGAGAGGAAAACGAGAGGCAAATGGCAAATAATGTAATGCAAGGGAGATGAGTTTGTGATGGGTACTTGGTATGTCTTGACTTGTGCGTAGACTCCCCGGCAACGGCGCCAGAAATGGCTAGTTGCTGGGAGTCAAATCTTGAATTGACTTTGCGTAAGCCTCCCCGGCAACGGCGCCAGAAATCCTTCTTGCTACCTCTTGAGCACTGCGTTGGTTTTCCCTTGAAGAGGAAAGGGTGATGCAGTAAAGTAGCGTAAGTATTTCCCTCAGTTTTTGAGAACCAAGGTATCAATCCAGTAGGAGGCCACGCTCGAGTCCCACGCACCTACACAAACAAATAAGAACCTCGCAACCAACGCGATAAAGGGGTTGTCAATCCCTTCACTGTCACTTACGAGAGTGAGATCTGATAGATATGAAAAGATAATATTTTAGATATTTGTCGGAGTAATGGGCCACGGGTAGGCTCACCCGACACCCAGAGCCTTTCAAGACATCGGGGCTGGCTGCGCCCCTCGAGGCATCAAGACGAAGTGCCTCCTTCTGGTGGCCGAGTTCCAGAAGCCGACATCAAGACAAGCCGACTCCTAGCGGGCGGCTTCCAGAGAAGCCGGCCCCTAGCAGTCGGCCCGTGGTGCCCGCAAAGTCTGCACCCTCATCAAGAAAGACAAGACAAGGAGATCTCTGCCCGGCGCAGCACTGTTGCCACTCCACCCCTGACATCATCCCTGTCAGGCGGGGCCCTGCTCCCACGACCGCCTGTCGGTGCGACCCGAAGACGGCGGGCCCTACCAGGCAGCAGGAGCCCGGAGGGCGGAGGAAGCTGGACCAGGCGGACATGGAGGCGGCCGAGTTCCAGCAGGCGGCCAACTCCCCCCTCAGGACCCGTGCGCCATTAACCAGACAAGACACGGAATGGCTACAGTGATCGCCCGCCAAGCGGCGGGACTGTAGCCATGCTCCCCCGATCAAGCCTGCGTCATTAGCATCACGGCTACAGTGATCAGCAGCCGGCAAGACCCGCGAGCGGCGGGAGCGGCCTGTCGGCTCCGTACCAGACCAGTCGGCGGGGCCCGCCAGTCGGCGGGCCCCAGTAGCCAGCGGAGAAGCCGGAGGCCGGAGACGCTGACAGCCGGGTCCTACACCCGACAAGATAACCGATGTACCCCTGGGGGGTAAGCCTATATAAACCCCCAGGGCACCCATGCAAAGGGTTCCCAACCTGTTAGAACTAGACTCACCATAGAGAGAGGAAAGGGCTAGCCTTGCTTTCTTCTACCTCTAGCAAACAGCTCGACGAGCATCATTGTATTCACTAGTGCCTTGGTGATCATGCGGAGACCCCGCAGAGCAGGACTAGGGGTGTTATCTCCTAGGAGAGCCCCGAACCTGGGTAAAGTGCGCTGGCGTTCGTGTCTACGCCTCATCCCGCTTCCAGGCACCGGCGACGTTCTACTCGCTCCCACCATGATAAGCTATCCATTGGCATATGTCGCACCCAACCCCGACATTTGGCGCCCACCGTGGGGCGAGGTGCACCGCCGTACGGAGACCTGTTCTGGACGGGAACCCTGTTCCTCCCTGGCGAGCGCAGCCAGCCTGGCACGCCAGACGGAGTCTACGCCGACGCGCTACATGGCGCGGAGGTCGCCTGCGCGGCGAGCTGCCTCGTCGATCTTGTTGGCGAGGTTTGCCTCTCCGACGAGCCCGCGTCTGATGCGGGCACTGATGGCCCTTAGAGCCTCCTCGCGAGCCTCCTCGATCAGCTCCATGTCACCAGCGAGCTTGCTGTAGATTTGGAGTCCGTTGGCTCCACCGACCCGATGCTTGTCGACTCCGACACCGCGTCACTTGACGCGTTCCCTACCAATGTGGTGGTCTACGACGAGCCGCTTCCTCGCGCGGAGAGCGGCAGTAGCACTGTCACGGAGGTGCTTGTCATCGGCCACAGCGAGCACTCCGGCGGAGGTGCTCATGACCCGCTCGATTCAGCACTGCGAGACCTAACGACGCCCATTCCAAAAGACGCCGACACCGAGATGCTGGAAGCACGCCGCGCCTAGCTCGTCGAGAGCGCCAAGAAGCTGGGCAACATGAGACGCCTATCGGAGGCCTACCAGCGCGAGATGGACCGTGCTGTGGGTGGCACGCAGGCTCCTGGTGGGCCTAGCCACATCGGCACGGTCCAGCAGCGCGGCGTGGCCATCGCCAGCCTGTTCGGGGCAGACCGCCCCATCTACGCCACGCCCGCGGAAAACATACGAGCCGCCCAGGCGGCAGCAGAAGAGTTAGACAAGTTCGAGGGCGAAGAGCATCGCCAGATGGCGGAGCACGTCCAGCAACTCCTCGACGCGGCTGCTGAGCAGCACGAGGCCGGCTGCCACACTGAGGCGCTCAACTGGCAAAATGACGGTCCGCCTCCCCGCCGAGACCAAGGCGCGACACCCCGGACGCCGACTGGTGGCGTCCGCGGAAGAAGAGACAAGGAGCCGGCTGCCAGCCGCAGCCGGACTCACATCACTATCGAGCGCGACCAAGACGGCTGCCCAAGAGCAGTGGAACGACGGGATGATTGTCCGCCTCCTCCCCCCATAGGGAGAGGCGCGTCTCCCCGACGCCTGTTGAGCACCCGACACTCGGCGACCGCCTTGGCCGCCGGGAAGGAGTCGGAGAGAACGATGCCCGCCATCGGATCGACTGTCTCAACCGATCCCTGGCGTTAGAATAAGAAGATGAGCTGGGTCCGCCTTGTTTCGGCCCCCGCATTCGAGACGAGCCCTTCCCCAAAGGGTTCACGCTCCCGAGAGACACGCCCAAATACACCGGCTCTGTAAAACCGGAGGACTGGCTAGTCGACTATTCCACAGCTGTCAACATCGCAAACGGCAACAAGCGCGTTGCCGTGAAGTACGTTCCGCTCATGCTCCAGGGCATGGCTGAACAGCTTGAAGCCCCGCAACATCAACAGTTGGGTCGACTTCACCGAAGCCTTCGTCCGCAACTTCACCAGCACTTACAAGCGGCCGCCCAAGCCCCGCCAGCTTTCATTGTGTGTCCAAGGCCCCAACGAGTCGACTCGTGACTACCTCACACGCTGGGCCGAGCTCCGCAATTCTTGCGAAGGCGTGCATGAGGTGCAGGCCAATGAGTACTTCACCACCGAGTGCCGAGTGGGCACCCTTCTCAAGCACAGGCTTCTCTGCTATGAGCCGGCGACCCTCGACGAGCTGCTGATCATAGCAGATAAATACACCACGACCGACTCCTCCATGAAGGCAGAGATCCAAGTTGATGCGTCTGGCAAAGTGGCTCCTCCAGCTCCTCGGGCCCCGGCTGGTGACACCAGTCGGCGTCAACATCCCAACGACAACAAACGCATGGCCATGCAGCCGGCTTCCACAAGCCGGCAGGTGGCGATAGTCGAAGACTAGCAGCCAGAAGGGTAGCCTCCGTCTAAGCGCTAGAAGGGCGGCAAGCCCAATTGGCTGCGCGCTTTCTCGTATGAGCAGACTCTTGATGCACCCTGCAAATTTCACAGTGGCGCGAAGCCGTCCAACCACGCCACTCGGAAGTGCCATTGGCTCACCAGAATCGCCAAGGGTGACGGCCTTCTGCCTCCTCCGCCTGCTGGGCAGCCGCCTCCTCGTCCACCCCAGCAACCGGCAGTTCGACCAGTCGGAGCCATACAAGATGAGTATCCTGAAGAGCACGGAGCTTATGTCCTGTTCACCAGCGTGGCCGACGATAAGCACATCAGACGACAACGATAGCAAGAAGTAAATGCAGTAGCATCAGAGACCCCCGAGTTC
The DNA here is from genome assembly GCF_018294505.1 of Triticum aestivum. Taxonomy (NCBI): domain Eukaryota; kingdom Viridiplantae; phylum Streptophyta; class Magnoliopsida; order Poales; family Poaceae; genus Triticum; species Triticum aestivum. The sequence continues at coordinate 361,746,555 of NC_057799.1, forward strand.
ATGCATTGGTCCGAGAAGCCCATCAGCTGGAGCAGAGCCGACCACCCAAAAGTAATGCCCAATCCTGGCTCCTATGCCTTGGTTCTGGATGCCACTTTTGCCATAGAGAGGTGAGCTGCTCGCTTTTCCCGAGTTTTGATAGATGGCGGCAGCAGCATCAACATCCTGTACAAGGATACCATGGAGAAGTTAGGAATCAAACAAAGGCAACTTCAGCCCAGCCGAACTGTATTCCATGGCATAGTTCCTGGCCTTTCCTGCTCACCAATCGGCAAAATCTAGATAGACGTCCTCTTTGGAGACAAAGATCACTTCCGCCGAGAGCCAGTCTGGTTTGAGGTGGTGGACCTTGAGAGCCCATATCATGCACTGCTTGGCCGGCCGGCTCTGGCCAAGTTCATGGCAGTCCCCCACTATGCTTACCTCAAGATGAAGATGCCGAGTTCCAAGGGAATTCTGACCATAGCAGGGAATTACAAGAAGTCGTCTGCCTGCGCAGCAGATAGCAGCCAGCTGGCCGAGTCCCTTGTGAACGCGGCCGAGAAGCGGCTCCTTGACCGGGTTGTGGCGATGGCAGGAAAGCAGCCGGAAATGCCGCCCAACCCCAAGGAGTTGGAAGCCGAGGGCTCGTTTAAACCGGCCAAAGAGACAAAGAAGATACCCTTGGACCCGGAGCACCCGGAGAGGCACGCGGTCATAGGTGCAAGCCTTGACAGCAAATAGGAAGGCGAGCTCGTCGATTTCCTCTGTGAGAATCGGGATATCTTTGCATGGTCTCCCAAAGACATGCCGGGTGTTCCGACGGATTTCGCCGAGCACAAACTACATGTTCGGTCTGATGCCAAGCTAGTCAGGCAGCCCTTAGGCCGCCTGTCAGAAGAGAAGAGAAGAGTCGTTGGAGAACAGATAGCCCGGCTGCTGGCAGCCGGCTTCATCATGGAAGTGTTCTTTCCAGAGTGGCTGGCCAACCTAGTCCTTGTGCTGAAGAAAAACAAGCAGTGGCGCATGTGTATTGATTATACCAGCCTCAACAAAGCCTTCCCCAAAGACCCATTTGCTTTGCCGAGAATTGACCAAGTGATAGACTCCACAGCCGGATGCGAGCTGTTGAGTTTCTTGGATGCATACTCAGGGTATCACCAGATCAATCTGAACCCGGCCGACAGGCTGAAGACCGCCTTCATCACACCATTTGGAGCCTTCTGCTACTTGACCATGACGTTCGGCTTGAGGAATGCCGGCACCACGTTTCAACATTGCATGCAGAAGTGCCTCCTGAAGCAACTCTCAGCAGGAATGCCCACGTTTATGTGGACGATGTTGTGGTGAAGACGAAGAAGTGTGGAACGCTGCTGGAAGACCTCAAGGAGACTTTTGAGAACTTGCGCCGATTTCAAATCAAGCTCAACCCGGAGAAGTGCGTCTTTGGAGTACCAGCCGGCCAGCTTCTCGGCTTCCTGGTCTCAGAGCACGGCATAGAATGCAACCCCGTGAAAATCAAGGCCATCGAGAGGATGGAAGTTCCCACCCGACTGCTGGATGTGCAGAAATTCACCGGCTGCTTGGCATCCATCAGCCGCTTCATCAGTCGGCTGGGCGAAAGGCTCTTCCCCTATACCAGCTCATGAAGAAGACCACCTTGTTCGAGTGGAACGACAAGGCGGACGAAGCTTTTCTCCAGCTCAAGAAGATGCTGACCACTCCACCTGTCCTGGCGGCTCCGACTCCTAAGGAGCCCATGCTCCTGTACATCGCCGCCACCAGCCGGGTGGTCAACACAGTCATAGTGGTAGAACGCAAGGAAGAAGGCAAGGCACTACCAGTCCAGAGACCGGTGTATTACCTGAGTGAAGTGCTGTCAGCCTCCAAGCAAAACTACCCCCACTATCAGAAGATGTGCTACGGCGTGCACATTGCCGCCAAGAAATTGAAGCCGTATTTTCAAGAGCACCCAATTACTGTGGTCTGCACGGCTCCACTTGTCGAGATGATTGGAAGCCGAGATGCTTCAGGCCGAGTGGCCAAATGGGCCATAGATTTGCCCCCCTACACCATCTACTACCAACCTCGCACCGCCATCAAGTCACAAGCACTAGCCGACTTCCTCGTCGACTGGGCCGAAACCCAGCACCTGCCGCCAACGCCAGACTCCACCCATTGGCGGATGCATTTTGACGGTTCCAAGATGCGCACCGGTTTCAGAGCCGGCATCGTCCTCACCTCTCCCAAAGGCGACAAGCTCAGATATGTGCTGCAAATCCATTTTGCCGCCTCCAACAACGTCGCGAAATACGAGGCACTCATTCACGAGCTCCGACTTGCCAAAGAACTCGGCATTCGCCGGATCCTGTGCTATGGTGACTCTGACTTGGTGGTCCAGCAGTCGTCGGGTGACTGGGACGGCAAGGATGCAAACATGGCAAGCTACCGTTTCCTCGTACAGCAACTCAGTGGATACTTTGAAGGATGCGAGTTTCTCCATGTGCCAAGGAACGACAATGAGCAAGCAGATGCCTTGGCATGAATCGGTTCCACCCGTCAAGCAATACCAACCGGCGTTGCCCTACAACGCCTCCTCAAGCCGTCTGTCAAGCCATCACCAGAGTCGGATTCCATCTTTGTGCCGGCTCCTCCTGAAGCAGTCGGATCCGACTTGAGGACCCCAACAGCTGGCACGAGGAATTCGGCAGGCGATCCGGGGACTGCAACAGCCGCACCCAGCCCGGGGACTTCTGAACCCGGCTCGGGGACTGCAGCAGTCAGCCCGGGGACTTCACCAACTCAGCAAGCGGCAGCTGACTCCAACCCGCCGCCTCCCGGCCCAACCGCCCTCGTGCAAGTAGCAGTCCTAGCAATCGAAGAAATTGCAGCGCCTTCATGGGCCAAGCCCATCCTCAACTTCCTGGTGAACAAAGAGCTGCCAACTGATGAGATCTCGGCCCGGCAAGTGCAACGCCGGGCAGCAGCATACACCATAGTCAACAGAGAGCTTATGAGGCGCAGTGTCACTGGTGTCTACCAGAGCTACGTAGAGCCGGAGCAAGGCCAAGCAATCCTCAAAGATATTCATCAAGGCGAGTGTGGTCATCACGCGGCCTCAAGAGCACTCGTGGCCAAAGCTTTTCGCTACGGTTTCTTCTGGCCGACTGCTTTAGAAGACGCAAAAACTTGGTCCAGAAATGCAAAGGGTGCCAGAAGTTCCGCTCCAAGCCACATCAACCGGCTTCTGCACTCAAGACTATCCCCATTGCCTGGCCCTTTGCTGTCTGGGGCCTGGACATGGTGGGACCATTCAAAACAGCACGAGGTGGCATGACTCATCTGCTTGTCGCAGTGGACAAGTTCACCAAGTGGATAGAAGCAAAACCAATCAAGAAGCTGAATGGTCCGACTGCTGTGACTTTCATCTCCGACATCACCATCCGGTATGGCATACCACACAACATTATCACCGACAATGGCACGAACTTTGCCCAAAGGTGCCTTGGCCCGTTTCTGCGCGACGCAGGGCATCCGACTGGACTTAGCGTCCGTTGCCCATCCGCAATCAAACGGCAAAGTAGAGCGAGCAAACGACCTCATCTTGTCCGACATCAAGCCCAGACTGGTCGAGCCTCTGGAGCGCTCAGCTGGCTGTTGGCTCGATGAGCTGCCGGCCGTCCTCTAGAGCCTGCGCACAACTCCAAACAAGTCAACCGGCTTCACGCCTTTCTTCCTCGTCTACGGTGCCGAAGCCGTCATCCCAACGGACGTAGAATTCGACTCCCCTCGAGTCACTATGTACACCGAAGAGGAGGCAGAAGAAGCACGTCAAGACGGTGTCGATCTGCTGGAAGAGGGCCGGCTGTTGGCACTCAGCCGGTCCAGCATATACCAGCAGAGCCTGCGCCGATACTAAAATCGGAAGGTCAAGCCGAGATCCTTCTAAGAGGGAGACCTTGTGCTCCGGCTTATCCAGCGAACAGTCGGCCAGCACAAGCTCTCAGCGCCTTGGGAAGGCCCCTTCATCATCAGCAAGGTGTTGGGCAATGACTCCTACTACCTGATCGATACTCAGAAGCCTCGAGCGCGCAAGAGGGACGACTCCGGCAAGGAGACGGAGCGGCCATGGAATGCAAATCTCCTCCGAAGATTTTACAGTTGATGCAGTATGTACCACGCTACCTTTTGTATTAAAGTACGAAGACTTCGGGTCCCCCGAGAAGAGCTCAGGGACTGCCCTCTTTGATCTATATGATAAGAATTATGCCTATGAATGTGTTATTTCCTTTGTGCCGCTTGGCACTGGGTCTGATTAGTCGGCCCGGGGACTCGCCGCCTTGTACTATGAAATGCTTCCTGTAGCTGGACAAGTAATGTGTTGGTACTTAAGCCGTCTCCTGCCAGAGGCAGCAGCTCGCAGAGCGACTATCTGGTGGGTAGGAGAAAGGCAAAAAGGGTGCCCACATGAAAAATGGCTAAGGACCTAAAGCATGTGCATAGTTCAAGCCGGCTCCCCGCCTCTACGACCGGCTGTTGAGCAGCCGACCGGCCGGCTTCTACTTAACTTGCTAAAACATTCTAAATCGGCTAAGTACTTGCCTTCCCAAAAGTAGCTAAGTACTTGGCCCAGCCATAGTCCGCAGAGCGGCTGTTCGGCTGGCAAGACGACAACTAAGGGAGGGCGGCAAAGGAAAAAGCCAAAAGGGCAGAAAGCAAGGAAAGATAGAACTCGGCAAAAATATTTACATAGCAGAAGGCCCTTGGCCGACATTCAAAAGAAGTTTAAAATACACCCCGCGGGTGGAATTGTGCAAAGTTAACAAGTTCGTCGAGACTGATAAGCAGGAAAAACAAAAGATAAACTGGCAGCCTAGGGAGCAGCAGACGGGTTCGGTGGACCGGATGAGTCGGTGGCGCCGGTTGGTGGAGCGGCCGGTTGGTCAGTCTCCGCTTGGTCGCCTCCAGTGGCAGCCGGCTCGCCCGGGCGTGGCTCGTTGCTGGAGACACGGTCAAGCTGAGGTTGGCCGTCCACTCCGACCTCTGGCGCCTCCTCTTCGCCTTCCTCCTCCTCGCCTTCTTCCTCGCCGCTGGAGTTGATCACCTCGGCCGAGTCCTCGCCGTCCTCCGGGTTCAGCCCGAACCATTCTGGTGGCGCCTCGGCTCCGTTTACGGCTAGCTGCGGGATGAAGACGCTGGTGTTGGTGTACCCGGTGATTGCCGCCGCACGCTTGACAAGGTCATCTTCCACGACCGCCAACTCCTCCTGAGCCTCCAGCCGAAACGTGGCCAACTGGGGTAGACTTCGCCCAGGGTACCATGCCTTGACGAATTCCAAGGCCCGGCGCGCTCCAGGCCGGGCCGAGGAGCCCTTCCAGGCCTCAAGACGGCCGGCCGCCACCTCCAGCCAGTCGGCAGTCCTACTGGGAGTGCGCGGTGCTGGCATGTCTGGCCACAGGGCGGCGATCGCCTGGGCGCCGACAAGCTGAAGACGGCGCATCATCCGGTGAGCTGGCCGAAGACGGGCCTCGATGCTTAGGAGCTGCTCACCAAGGGTCCGGGGGGCGTCGGCAGCGATCTGTGCACCTTTCGCCCTCCGTCCTTCGCGATCAGTTTCGATGGCCTGATTGGCGGCGTCAGAAAGACCAGGGAAGAAGTCTGCCCCAAACAGAAAGCAAAAAGCCAAAGTCAGAGACGAGAGGCCGGCTCGACCAACAGCCGGTAGCTCAAAGAAGGAAAAGGAGGGAACCTCACCATCAACTATGTCTTCAATATCGTTAAAGCCGGAAGATAGCATTGCCTCCTTGTCGGTCCAGGCGGAGCGTTCGGTGGCCTTCTTGAGAAGCTCCGCCTACTCTGCTAGTTGCGCGACCAGCCGGTCACGCTCTTCAGCCAGCTTGCCGCACTCCTCCTCCTTAGCGCGCAGCGCAGTGTTGGCTTCGTCCAGCTGCTGCTGCAAGGCAGCGTTGGCCTCTGTAGAAGAAAATAAGAAGGGAAAGGCGTCAGTAACCAGCAGAAAAGAAGAACAGTTGCCGGGGAGATCCAGCCCGACTGCTCAGCAGTCGGCCCGAATCTCGGGGACTACAGCCCGCGGGTGCGCCAGCGCGCCTCCGCAGAGAAAGAAGAGGACTTACTTCGGCTCTTCGACAAGTCGACAGAGGGCGCCGGCGACCCTGACGGCGGGGCGGAGGAGCAGGGAAGGCGCTGGGCGGCGGCGCGCGTGGCGGCGGTCGCGGAGGGCGCCGGCGACGGAGGCGGAGGACGCGGGCGGCAAGCGGGGCGAGCGGCCCGGCGGCGGCCTGGGGCGGGCCTGCCTCGGGCCCCGGCGGGCCTGGCGGCGGGGTGCGGTGGCTGGCGGCGGAGGAGGCCACGTGGCGGGCGGCCACTGGTCCGGGGCGGCGGTGCGAAGCGTCCGGCGCGGCGCGAGGGGAGCGGGTTAGGGTTTCGTCTGCGCGAAAATGGAAGGGGAGGGCCTATATATAGGTAGAGGGAGCTAGGAGAGTCCAAACGAGGTGCGGTTTTCGCCCACGCGATCGTGATCGAACGACCGAGAGCATGGCGGAGACTTAGAGAGGTTTTGGGCTGTTTAGAGAGGGGTTTTTCTGCAACACACAAACGGACTTTGCGGTTGCTCGGTTAATCGTTGGAGCATCAAACGACCTCCAAATGGCACGAAACTTGACAGGCGGTCTACCGGTGGTGTACCAAGGCCGCTTGGCAAACCTCAGGCTAGTCCGAGAAAGTTTAACACCCGCACATGAAAAGAGGGAAAAGGGGGCGCCGAGTGACATAGGAGTGCCGGATTGCAAAACGGACAACGGGGAAAAAGCTCGGATGCATGCGACGAACACGTATGCAAATGCGATGCACATGATGACATGATATGAAATGCAGATGATGACATGGCAAAATGCAACACGCAAGAAGATGACAAGGCAAGGACGGCGAATAACTCGCAGACACCTGGCGCATCGGATCCGGGGCGTTACAACAGTCCTCCACTAACAAGAGATCTCGTCCCGAGATCTTAGGACCGAGACGGAAGGGAAAGAAGATGAGGTCAAATAAGAACAAAACAGTGAGGATGAACAAAGTCAAGAACACTCGAGAAGAAAAGAGGAATGTTGAATAAGACAAGAAGCAAAAGTTGAAGGAATAAGACTGAATTTGAAACCACTCCGGTTAGGACAAGATAGAAAAGGAACAATAACGAAGGAATTTATGCAGCACTCCGACTGAACAAGGAAAGAATAGAACATGAACTTGCGAAATGGAACGATACTTGACTTGAGGAACAACACAAAATCTCCGGAAGACTTGAATTAATAGAATGAGAAGAACGGGGAAGAAAATGACAACTTGTGCCACGAATGAAATAGAAAGCAACCTTAGAAGAAAGGATTGAACGGAGTTGTTGGAAATTCGACAACAAAAGAATAGGTTTGTTGTGGTCTTATAGGTAACATCTCAAGATCATAAGGTGATAACCGGCCACAACTGGAAATGATTGGATAGCTGAGAAGAACGAAGAAATGCAAAACTCCACTTCAAAAGAATACGAAGAATTAATTGCACTTCGAAAAGCAAGAAGGAAAGGTACTTGAGCTCCTTCGATAAGAATCTTGATGAACACTTGAGGAATGAATTAAATCATGGCGAGCCACCATGAAGAACTCCGGTAACGAAAGGATTATGAGATAGAGTGAAGGGTGAAAGACCAAGATTAAAGCTTGCGATGATCTAGATGAAGGTTCCGACGAACTGACCGAGTAATATTGAACTCCGGAAAAGAAAAGATGAAAAAAGACTTGGAACTAGAATTTATTCATCAAGAACAAACTCCGAAGAAGGGGATTAATCACTTAGAGGAAATAAGAATAAGATTTATTGTATGCTTATACTTCATCAAAATAAATTGATGACTAGCAATGGATTTCGCATACTACTTATTCTCGTTGGAAAGATTAAGGGGAAGATATAGCGCAAAACTTGCGAAAGTCTTCATGAACCACCGATAGGATTTGGAAAGAACAAATTAATTGATATGATAACAACAGAAGGAATCTTGAACGAACCACCATTAGAATTCAAAATTGACTGACGAAGGAGGATGACTCACCGGGAAAAATAGGAAAAGCATGAATATACATGAGGGAATCAAGATGCAATTGAAAGAAGAGATCGCGAGCTGATTGAAGCATACTTGAACGCGGCACCGGAAGAATATGGAGACGAACGAAAAGGCATGAATATCGAATAATCGGAGAACGGATTTGAAAACTTGGGACGAAGAAATCTTCTGAACAGATGGCCTTCCGATGATCGAGAGAGAAAGCAACTCCTGAAATACTCCGGATGGATGAAAAGGATTGCACGACTGGAAACAATTTGATAGGATAACCATCGAGCTAGCACTGCGAATCTCCGTGAGAACGGACAAAATTTAAGAGAAATTCTTTTTCGGTCCTCAATTGTTGAGAATGACGACGAGAAAGAACACCAAAATTGTTGAGATACTCCGGGAGAATGAAAAGCGAAGAGGTTGAGCCAACAATGAAAATAATTTGAAATTGGAAAGCGTCTGACTGATGAAATTCATACTTACGTCAAACTTCGAAAAGGATTTGAGAATAACTCCGGGAAAATTAAAAGAGTCAGGTAAGATCCCGGGAAAAGACCTGTGGGTTAGGGCCCACTAAAAAGAAACACCGTTGAAAAAGGATTGTTCAAGAGATAGATGATGCACCGGAACAATTTAATGACGAGAGGGGAACGGGCAACGGGAAACATTTGCGCCGAGGAAAGAATATAATCACTACCGAAAAATTGGAATTGAATCCACCGGAGAAGAAAACAAGACGAATCAATGATGAACTTGACAAGAATTCACTGGTTGAAATAATTGAGGAAAAACTGAAGATACTCCGCACGAATGAAATAGATGCTTGAATAGCGGCTCAGACTCCGGGAGTAATAGGGTGGGAGGGCGGGAAAAACAATGGCAACTTGGAAGGGGAAATCGACGAATAGCTTGGAAGAGAAAACTCCGGTTGAAATCATTAAAGAAAAGAATGCAAAGACTTCGCAAGAGTAGGATGGATACTCGATCACGGACTCCGGTTCCGAGAAGAAGAAGGGAGGGCGGGTGGGAAAAAACAAGGACAACTTCGAACAGGGAAAACGACATCGGTTGAAAAGAGATGAGGATTAATCTAGCAAAAGATGACGAGGATCGAAACCACTCGAAGAGAAATGCGCCGGATTGAAAAGGGGATGGACAACGAACGAAAACTAACCGCGAAAAAATTTGAAGGGGAAGAGGAATAGTTCAAAACACCTACGTCAAGATTTCTCACCAGAGCGACGAAGGGGCAGAGGAGTAAAAAGAATTCCTACTCTCCGATATAACTAGACTCCGAAAAAAATTCTTCTAGACTCAACAACGGCCAAACTACACGATCAATCAAGGGGGGCTCCTAGGGTCGGTCGAGCCTCTGATACCAACTTGTCACGCCCAAGATGCGACCCTATCCTAAAGGAACTCGACGGTCCCACCAACGATAGAAGCGCATCTTGAAGACGCTTTTGCAAGGTGGATATCATTACTTCAACATTACATAATATTTGGGGATACATACAAGGCATACAAATGCTGCAAGAATACATCAATACATCATACATATGATCAACATCCGACTATGGATGAAACACAAACAGAAGCTCAAACGACATCCACCCTGCTAGCCCAGGCTGCCGACCTGGAACCTATTCCCTGATCGAAGAAGAAGCAGAAGAAGAACTCCAAACAAGTAAACATCGCTCTCACGTCATGATCATCGCAAAACCTGTACCTGCAACTGTTGTTGTAGTAAACTGTGAGCCACGAGGACTCAGCAATCCCATTACCATGAGTATCAAGACTAGCAAAACTTAATGGGAAAGGAAGGGGTAAAGTGGTGAGGTTGCAGCAGCGACTAAGCATGTATGGTGGCTAACTTACGCAAATGAGAGCGACAAGAGAAGCAAAGGAACGGTCGTGAAACTAGCAATGATCAAGAAATGATCCTGAACTCCTACTTATGTCAAACGTAACCCATAAACCGTGTTCACTTCCCGGACTCCGCCGAGAAGAGACCATCACGGCTACACACGCGGTTGATGCGTTTTAATTAAGGTCAAGTGTCAAGTTCTCTACAACCGGATATTAACAAATTCACATCTGCTACATAACCGCGGGCACGGCTCTCGAAAGTTTATACCCTGCAGGGGTGTCCCAACTTAGCCCATTATAAGCTCTCACGGTCAACGAAGGATATTCCTTCTCCCGGGAAGACCCGATCAGTCTCGGAATCCCGGTTACAAGACATTTCGACAATGGTAAAACAAAACCAGCAAAGCCGCCCGATGTGTCGACAATCCCGATAGGAGTCGCACGTATCTCGTTCTCAGGACACACCGGATAAGCGAAGCATACAGGTACCGACGTAACCCAAGTTGCCAAGGGATGGTCCCGCACGGTGCTCTAGTTTGGACCAACACTCCGAGGAGCACTGGCCCGGGGGGGGGGGTAAAATAAGATGACCCTCGAGAGCGCGACTCCCAAGGGGAAAAGGCGAGGTGAGGCAAATGTAAGACCAAGGTTGGGCCTTGCTGGAAGAGTTTTATTCAAAGCGAACTGTCAAGGGGGTCCCATAAATCACCCAACCGCGTTAGGAACGCAAAATCAAGGAACATAACACCGGTATGACGGAAACTAGGGCGGCAAGAGTGGAACAAAACACCAGGCATAAGGCCGATCCTTCCACCCTTTACCAAGTATATAGATGCATTAATAATATAAGAGATATTGTGATATCCCAACATAAACATAAACCAACATGGAGCAATCTTCATCTTCACCTGCATCTAGCAACGCTATAAGAGGGGCTGAGCAAAGTGGTAACATAGCCAGACAACGGTTTGCTAGGAAGGGTGACAAAGGTTAGGGGTTCATGGCAATTTGGGAGGCTTGAAAAGCAAGTGAATAGGTAGCGCAGCATAGCGATAGAACGAAGCAACTAGCATAGCGATGATAGTAATGAGATCCAAGGTGACGGTCATCTTGCCTGAAATCCCGCTAGGAAGAAGAACGAGTCCATGAAGAAGATGAAGCCACGAAGACGAACGAATCCTCACGATCGCTAAGACACGGGAACTATCGAGAAGAAGCACACAACATGGTAAACACACCACACATGAACAACGCATGATGCTCAACCAAGTATGATGCATGACAAGGCTACATGAAGCTACTCATGACAAGGGATGGTGCATACAACAGCAACACATCAAAACAAGTTTAAATGAGGCCGGAAACAACCTATAACAATTCCGGTAAGTCCTCATATGCAAATTTCGAAATTGGTCCAGAACTGAACAAGCATTAAGTTGAAGTTGGTAAACAGCAAGTTAAAGAGCACCATGATGATCTACACGAAATTCTAGTCAAGTTACATATAAAGTTCATTAGATTCGGAGCTACGGCCTAGAAGATAGGAGCAAAACAAGTTAAACATGGCATTGATGCAAAATGAATACAACCATCAAGCAAACACCTCAAAACAAGGGTGCAACATGATAATATGAGACTACATGCAAAACTAAGCAAGTTTCATATAGAGCATACTCAAAACGGAGCTACGGTGCAACACATACACTCCAAACAAGACATAGCACCAATCTGTCCAAAACAGCAACTAGGCATAATGCAAGCATCAAAACAATATGCTACAGCAACTCAACGTGAAAACAAAAGACATGGACTTGATGTACAGGTAAAGCACAACAAAACATGAACACTGAGCTATCTCCAGAAATCATTAGAACATGCTCAAAAGGACATGGCAAGATTGTAAATAATAACAGTTTCACAGACTTGGCAAAAATTACTGGACATGACAGAAATAACATCAGGTAGCAATGTTCAGGGCACGAAATCAACATGCTATAGGAACTTAACATGGCAAAACAAGGCATGGCATAAATCTACTAAATGCATATGACAAAAGTCCCTTACTGACGATACGCCAAAAAGGCACAGAATATATGATGGCAACCATGTGAACATAGCAAGTTTCATTAACAGGTTTCAGACTTGGTGAGCTTGATGCACTCACCACAAAGCAATGCATGACAAAACAAGCATACCTACAGCAAAATGGCATGTTTATTAAGCTATCCATGGCAAGATCAAATACATAGCATGTATGGATCAACTACAATAAGCTTGGCAAAATTGAATAACACGTAAACAATCTGCCAAAGATATTTTATAGCAAACGTAGAGCAAGATTGAGTCATGCTGGGGCACTCCATAATTGCAAACAAGGGCAGGAATGGATCAATTACAACAATATCTACAGAACATCCTTACTGAACATCTCCAAAATAAGCATGGATCTCTCTGTAGACACTTGGATACATAGCAACAAAATAACAGCAGTCACAGACTTAGTAAAATTACCAAGTCTCTGAAATCAGAAACATCACGAAGCCTAGTTTGCATGCTTGTTCTAGTCACCACAGAGATCACAAAAATACATGGCATACACCTCTGTAAAGATGGCATGACATACAACAAAACACATGTAGAGCTCATGCTCATAAGATGCACAGATTAAATGCAATAAAAATAACAAACCACCAAGTTCTTATAAGAAGCAGAAATTAACAGCATATAGCACTCTTGCATCAGAGATTTGGGCATTAATATGGACTCAAATTAACATGGTGCAATGGAACAAAATGAAGAGCATCACGAGGAGAACATTTTGATATATAATATGCATGAATCGGAGCAGTATGCATGGAGTTAAGATAGATCAAACATGCACACATATTAAGAAATACTGGGGACTTGGCAGAAAAAAACGACCTCGAGGGGGGGGGCGAAGTCAACGCGGGGTTCGATCTGGATCGGATCGGGGCTAGGGCCCAGGCGGCGAGAGGCTCCGGCGGGCCTGGCAGCGGGGACCCGGCGAGGCGGCGGCACGGCGAGGGGGCAAGGACGGCGAGGCGCGGGCACGACGCTCGGGGCGATGGCGGCGGATGGGATGGCGACGGAGGGCGCCGGCGGGGCAGGGGGCTCCGGCGACCCTGGCGGCGGGGCGGAGGAGCAGGGAAGGCGCTGGGCGGCGGCGCGCACGATGGCAGTGGCGGAGGGCGCGGGCGGCGAGCGGGGCGAGCGGCCCGGCTACGGCCCGGGGCGGGCCTGCCTCGGGCCCCGGCGGGCCTGGCGGCGGGGCGTGGTGGCTGGCGGCGGAGGAGGCCACGTGGCGGGCGGCCACTGGTCCAGGGCGGCGGCGCGAAGCGTCCGGCACGGACGGACATGTCCGGCGCGGCGCGAGGGGAGCGGGTTAGGGTTTCGTCTGCGCGAAAATGAAAGGGGAGGGTCTATATATAGGTAGAGGGAGCTAGGAGAGTCCAAACGAGGTGCGGTTTTCGCCCATGTGATCGTGGTCGAACGACCGAGAGCATGGCGGAGACTTACAGAGGTTTTGGGTTGTTTAGAGAGGGGTTTTGCTGCAACACACAAACGGACTTTGCGGTTGCCCGGTTAATCGTTGGAGCATCAAACGACCTCCAAATGGCACGAAACTTGACAGGCGGTCTACCGGTGGTGTACCAAGGCCGCTTGGCAAACCTCAGGCCAGTTCGAGAAAGTTTAACACCCGCACATGAAAAGAGGCAAAAGGGGGCGCCGGGTGACATAGGAGTGCCGGATTGCAAAACGGACAATGGGGAAAAAGCTCGGATGCATGAGACGAACACGTATGCAAATGCGATGCACATGATGACATGATATGAAATGTAGATGATGACATGGAAAAATGCAACACACAAGCAGATGACAAGGCAAGGACGGCGAATAACTCGCAGACACCTGGCGCATCGGATCCGGGGCGTTACACTCTGCTAGTTGCGCGACCAGCCGGTCACGCTCTTCAGCCAGCTTGCCGCACTCCTCCTCCTTAGCGCGCAGCGTAGTGTTGGCTTCGTCCAGCTGCTGCTGCAAGGTAGCGTTGGCCTCTGTAGAAGAAAATAAGAAGGGAAAGGCATCAGTAACCAGCAGAAAAGAAGAACATTTGCCGGGGAGATCCGGCCCGACTGCTCAGCAGTCGGCCCGAATCTCGGGGACTACAGCCCGCGGGTGCGCCAGCGCGCCCCCGCAGAGAAAGAAGAGGACTTACTTCGGCTCTCCGACAAGTCGACAGCATGTTGATCCAACTCCTGGCCTTTGGTGTTGAAGGCAGCCGCACGGAGGTTATGATAGTCCTGCAGCAAGGATATCAGCACTCAGAGCCTGCTAATTAAAGTTCCGAGCCGCCTGCTCAGCAGCCGGCCCGGAACTCGGGGACTACATCCAGTGGGTGTGCTGACACGCCCCCACGAAGCAATACAAGAGTTAAAAACGAAGAAGCAAGAAGCGTACCCGGATGGCCTCTCGCGATTCCAGGAACGTCTTGTTGCACTGCTTGATAGCGTCGGCCTCGGTGTGGAGTTTGGCTTGAACATCCAGGATCGCCTTGTTCAGAGGGCCCGTCCCGCCTCCCCGCACCCACCCAGTGGGCACGGCGCTGGTCGCCTCTGTGTCCGGGATCGAGGAGCTTGCGGTGCCGGTCTCCGGCGGGCGTGCCGCCGAAGCCGCCTTTGCAAGTCGGCAGCGCGTCAGGGTGCGGACCTCATGAGTCGGGCCCGTCACCACCTCGTTTCCTGCAGGCGGCACCGGCGGGTCCGCCGGCTGCTCGCCTTGCGCATTCCCGAACGGCGGCGCGCGGCCTCCTCGGCCTGCTTCTTTGCCGCGTCGGTTGCCTCGGCCTCCGCCAGTTTCTTCAGGGCGGCGGCCTCCTTCTTCTCTGCTTCCGCCTTCTCCAGGCGGGCGGCTTCCTACTCCTCGCGCACTTCCCGCGTGTTCCACTCCGTCGCCTCCCGGAGGTCAGCGGCCAGATTGATCCGCCGAGTGGTGGTGGAAGTCTCCGCCGACCCCACGATGGAGGCGGCGGCCGACTTCTCAAGAGAGAGCGGAGCCCTAGATCAAGGGAAACAAAGCAAAGAAACTCAGACAAGATCAGCAAGGAAGGAGAAAGTAGCGAGATGAAGGCGGTACTTATGCGGAAACCAGCTGCGGCTCCTTCACCGCCTTACGGAAGCAGATGGCCTTCGCGGCTGCTTCATCCCGCTTAATCGCCGCGACCGGGCCCTTGGGCTTCTTCGGCCGGCTGCCGAACAAGCTCGGCGCGGCCCTGTGTCTTTTCGCACCACCATGGGCGTCCGGCGCGGCAGAAGAGCTCGCGCCCGGCTGGCCGGACCCTGGTTGGTGGCACGGGGCGACTTCCCCCGCATCATCGTCGGGCCAGTCCTCGAGGCTGGCTCCGAGCCTCGAGCCGCTTGCTTCGCCACCTCCCCCTCGGCGTCGTCCTCCAAGGCCGCCGCCACCATGTCGGGGTCATCCACGTCGCTCTCCGCTCGGTCGGGGAGGAATTGACACTCCGGCCCCGCGGCGCCGACGGCCGGCTGGAGGAGGGGGCTCTGTTTAAAGGCTGATTGGTCAGGTTGGATAGGCAAAACTCGGCAACAAAAAGATAGAGAAAAAGAAAGATAACCTACCATTAGCGGGGGGTCGGCGCGGGAATACGGCTCCTTCCCAAACCTGCACTCCTCCGTGAGCTCGTACTTCGCAATGTAGTTCACCATGTGAGCTACCTCTGCGTGAGGCATCTCCTTGGTGCACAGCCGGCTTGGGTCCCGATGCCTGCTCATCTGACAGATCATGTGAGGGCGGCCCTGGAGCGGGAGCACCCGGCGCACCACAAAGGCGGACAGCAAATCGGGCCCGGTAAGGCCCTCCGACTGTGTCAGCACCCGGAGCCGCGCGATGGCGGTGGCTCTAGAAGGCGACAATGTCTTGGCCTGGTACGACCAGTTGGGCCGCCTCCCAGCCGGCGGGCCGGCTGCGTAAGCCGACAAGTTGACCCAGTCGCCCTCCGGGAAGACGCTCTTCATGTAGAAGTACGACCGCTGCCACATCTTCACCGACTTGATCAGCGTGATGGGAGGAAACGGATTTTCGGTTGCCGGCCTCCGCACCACAATAAAAGCGCCGCATTGAGCCGGCACGCCCGCGACGAGGGTGCCGAGCTTGGTGTAGAAGAACTCCCTGCAAAGCTCGATGGTGGGGAGGACGCCGAGGAAGCCTTCACACAAAGTGACGAAGGCGGACAACAGCACCACCGTGTTCGGGGTGAGGTGGTGCGGCTGAAGACCGTAGAACTCGAGGAAGGACCAGAAGAAGCCGCTCGCCGGCAAGCCGAGGCCGCGCAGGCAGTGCGAGCAGAAGATGACCCGCTCACCCTCCTCCGGCACCGGCGAGATCTCCCTCTCCGGCGCGAGGCGGACCTTCACGTAGTCCTTGCCGGGCAGCCGCCGCATCTGGCGGAGAGAGTCGATATGGTCGTCATGAACTTCGGAGCCGTCCCATGCTCCGGAGCGCGCCGTGGGGGGCGTGGGGTTGGCAGATGAGCTCATCGGAGACGAACCACTGCAGCGCTCACCGTGGCTTGGAGGCGCTACGGTGAGAGGAAGAAGAAGGAGGAAAGAATGGGGTGGAGGGGCGCGCGTGCTCCGCCGCTCCCCCTCCTCCCCTACTTATAGGCCTACGGGCTACGAAGCCAAGGGGGCGGGCATGGGATCGTGGGATTAACTGTGCCCACGACCCCACGCTCCCACCTTTATTGTGCGACTTACTGCGCGCAGTAACTCCGCGGGGAAACTCAACCGCCCGCCTCGGCCATAGCAGATCCGTTCGTGTCCCAAGGCCCGGTAGTGGCGGGTCCCGCCCGCAGGCGCGTCCCATCACGCGCGTGGGCTGGCAGGCCGACCCGGCCGCTCGGCGCCGCATGGCATGCCCACAACGGGCGGCGGCCTAGAAGCTTAGCAAACAAGCCATCTAGTGCCCGCCGTCACGATTCAAAGTTCTGGACAAAGTCCGCCTGGCTAAGGCCAACTCCCACCAGGCGGCTCGACAGAAGTTCGGCAAAACTCCACCGCGAGCCCTCTAAGAAGGAAACTGCCGAGGCTCCTGGGCTACTCAGCCGCGGCGCCTCACCAGCTTCGGGGACTACTGTCGGAGTAATGGGCCACGGGTAGGCTCACCCGAGACCCAGAGCCTTTCAAGACATCGGGGCTGGCTGCGCCCCTCGAGGCATCAAGACGAAGTGCCGCTTTCTGGTGGCCGAGTTCCAGAAGCGACATCAAGACAAGCTGACTCGTAGAGGGCGGCTTCCAGAGAAGCCGACCTCTATCAGTCGGCCCGTGGTGCCCGCAAAGTCTGCACCCTCATCAAGAAAGACAAGACAAGGAGTGGCTACAGTGTAGCACATCCCTCCCAGATCCAGGGCCGGGCATGGCCACAGTGCTCCGTACAGGCGGAGATCTCCGCCCGGCGCGGCACTATTGCCACTCTACCCCTAACATCATCCCTGTCAGGCGGAGCCCTGCTCCCACGACCGCCTGTCGGTACGGCCCGAAGACGGCGGGCCCTACCAGGCAGCGGGAGCCCGGAGGGCGGAGGAAGCCGGACCAGCCGGACCTGGAGGCGGCTGAGTTCCAGCAGGCGGCCAACTCCCCCCTAAGGACCCGTGCGCCATTAACCAGACAAGACACGGAATGGCTACAGTGATCGCCCGCCAAGCGGCGGGACTGTAGCCACGCTCCCCCAATCAAGCCTGCGTCATTAGCATCACGACTATAGTGATCAGCAGCCGGCAAGACCCGTGAGTGGCAGGAGCGGCCTGTCGGCTCCGTATGTAACGCCCCGGATCCGATGCGCCAGGTGTCTTCCAGTTATTCGTCGTTGTTGCCATGTCATTTGCTTGCGTGTTGCACTTTTCCATGTCATCATCTGTTTTCACCTGCATGTTTTTCAAAACTTGCATCCGTTCGGGTCCTCCCGGTTCTCTCCGTTGGCCGTTCTGAGCCCAGACACTCTCACACGCACCCGTCGCCCGTCTCAGACCTTGTTTCGTGAGCGGGGGAAAAACGTTCTCAGAATGGCCCGAGATTTGCCGAGTGGCCTTGGCATATCACCGGTAGACTGCCCCTCAAATTTCGTTCCATTTGGAGGTCGTTTGATGCCCCAACGGTTAACCGCGTAGCCCGAAACCCCTCTCTCTTTGCAGCCCAACACCCCTCCACGACAACCCATGAGCCCATCCAAACCCCATCCATGCTCTCGGTCGTTCGATCACGATCGTGTGGGCGAAAACCACACCTCATTTGGACACTCCCACCTCCTTCTACCTATATATATGTGCCCCTCTCCGAAATTTCGCGCAGATGAAACCCTAGCCCCGCTCCTCCCCGCCGCCGAACATGTCCGCATCCGCGTCGGACGCGTCCACCGCCGCCGCCACATCGCTCCGGCCAATGAGAGGCCGCCACGTCGCCTTTCCCGCCGCCTCAGCCAACCGGCGCGCGCCACCTCACCCCACATCTCTCTCCTTCGCCGCCGCCGGCCCGCGTGGCCCGCAGCCGGCCCACGGGGCCCGTCCAACGCCGCCGCTGGCCCGAGCGCCCGGCTCCCGCGCGCTTCCCCTGAGCGCCCGCTCCGCCGCCCCTTAGCCGGACCGCGCCCCGTCGGTGCCTCCCCGCCGCCCGGCATGCTGCGCCTGCTCCTCCCGCCGGCGACCGGAGCCGCCGCGCCCTCCGCCCGTGGCCGCGCGCCTCCGCCGGCGCCCTGCCAGCCGACCCTCGCCGCGCCCCGCGCCGTCCCCGCGCTGCCCGGCCTTCCCCGCCGCTGGATCTCCTCCGTCGCCGGCGTCCAAGCTCGCCGGCGCTGCCTCCTCGCCGGGTCGGGTCGGGGTGGATGAGATCCACCCATCCCCCGATCCAAACGCGCCCATGTCCGCACCGGATCTGATCGTCCCGGGATCACACCGTCCAGTTTCGGAGGGTATATTTTCTTCCAAGTCCCCGAAATCCCTTTATTCTGGTGCCCTGTTCAACGTGCCGTAACTTCTCGCTCGTAGATCCGTTTCATGCATATAATATACCAAAATGTTCATCATGAGATGCGCTTCATTTTGTTCCATTGTGCCATGCTTGTTTGACTTCATCTTGGTGCCCAAATGGGCGTTGCAAAACTGCTATGTGATGTTGTCTGCTGTAATTTAACAGATCTTGCTCATTTGTCATTTTTATATCTTTTTGTGTGATTTTCTTTTGAGCGTGATGTATACATGTTTTATGTGCTACCAGATGCCATGTTTGCTGTGGTACAATCCACTCTTCATGATATGCCATGTGTTGATTGAAACAAGTCTGTAGCTGTAACATTGTGATGCCATGTAAACCTACTGCTACCAATTAATCTATGCTTAATCTGGAGATGTTTAGTAAGGATGTTTTGTTATAAATGTTATGTTCTATCGAACCATGCCCTTGGTTGCATTTATAACCTGCTGTAGCTTGAATTAATCATGCCCTAAATTTGCTAAATAATGTTGCTGTCAGCTTGTTAACATGAAGTTCAGTTTTGACATGTGTTTTGCTAGTGATCCATGCACCCTATGAACTTGCTCTTGCCATGCTTAGCTTCATAATTACGCCGTCTTACTGTTGGATACCTTCACATGCCATGAAATGCTTTGTGATGAGTGATTTGAGCTTGCAAAGATGCCTTTATAATTCTGTTTATGCCATGCTCAGTTTTTCTGCCAAGTCTGAATTTGTTTATGAAACTTGCTATGTTTACATGGGTGCCATCATATCTTCTGTGCCTTTTTGGCTCGTGATCAGTAAGGGACTATTGTGCTATCAAATTAGTAGATTCATGCCATGCCTTCGTTCTCTATGATATGTTCCCATAGCATGTTGTTTGATAGCTCTAAACTTTGCAACCTGATGTTATTTCTGCCATGTCCAGTGATTTCTGCCAAGTCTGTGAAACTGTTATTATTTGTAATCTTGCCATGTCCTTTTGAGCATGTTCTATTGATTTCTGGAGATAGCTCAGTGTTCATGTTTTGGCAAGCTTTACCAGTATAGCATATCCATTCCTTTTGTATTCATGTTGTGATGCTGTAGCATACTTTCATGATGCTTGCAAAATATCTAGTTCCTGTTTTGAACAGATTGTTGTTATATCTTGTTTGGAGTGTATGTGTTGCACCCTTGCTCCGTTTTGAGCATGCTCTATATGAAAATTGCTTAGTTTTGCATGTAGTTTCATATTACCTTGTTGCATGCTTGTTTTGAGTGTGTTTGCTTAATGTTTGAATACATTTTTTATCAATGCCATGTTTAACTTGTTTTGCTCATATCTTCTAGGCCGTAGCTCCGAACTAAATGAACTTTATATGTAACTTGACTAGAATCTCGTGTAAATCATCATGGTGCATTTTAACTTGCTGTTTAATAACTTGAACATAAGGTTTATTCAGATCTGGGCCAATTTCGAAACTTGCATATGAGGACTTACCGGATTTGTTATATGTTGTTTCCGGACTCATTTAAACTTGCTTTGATGTGTTGCTCTTGTATGCATCATCTCTTGCCATGAGTAGCTTCATGTAGCCTTGTCATGCATCATACTTGGTTGAGCATCATGCCTTGTTATGTGTTGTGTGCTTACCTTGTTGTTTGCTTCTTTCTGATTGTGCTTCTCCTCGATAGTTCCTGTTTCGTTGCGTTCGTGAGGATTCGTTCGTCTACGCTTGGTTCGTCTTCGTGGCTTCATCTTCTTCATGGACTCATTTTTCTTCCTAGCGGGATTTCAGGCAAGATGACCATAACCTTGAATCTCATTACTGTCATTGCTAGGCTAGTTGCTTCATTCTATCGCTATGCTACGCTACCTATCACTTGCTCTTCTAGCCTCCCAAATTGCCATGAAACCACCTCTAACCTTTGTCACCCTTCCTAGCAAACCATTGTTTGGCTATGTTACCACTTTTTGCTCAGCCCCTCTTATAGCATTGTTAGTTGCAGGTGAAGATGAAGTTTGCTCCATGTTGGATTATGTTTATGTTGGGATATCACAATATCTCTTATATTATTAATGCATCTATATACTTGGCAAAGGGTGGAAGGCTTGGCCTTATGCCCGGTGTTTTGTTCCACTCTTGCCGCTCTAGTTTCCGTCATACCGGTGTTATGTTCCTTGATTTTGCGTTCCTTACGCGGTTGGGTGTTATGGGAACCCCTTGCCAGTTCGCTTTGAATAAAACTCCTCCAGCAAGGCACAACCTTGGTTTTACCATTTGCCTACCTAAGCCTTTTTCCCTTGGGAGTCGCGCTCCCGAGGGTCATCTTTATTTTACCTCCCCGGGCCAGTGCTCCTCCGAGTGTTGGTCCAAACTAGAGCACCGTGCGGGACCGTCCCTTGGCAACTTGGGTAATGTTGGTACCTGTACGCTTAGCTTATCTGGTGTGCCCTGAGAACAAGATATGTGCAGCTCCTATCAAGATTTGTCGGCACATCGGGTGGTCTTGCTGGTCTTGTTTTACCATTGTCGAAATGTCTTGTAAACCGGGATTCCGAGACTGATCGGGTCTTCCCGGGGGAAGGAATATCCTTCGTTGACCGTGAGAGCTTATAATGGGCTAAGTTGGGACACCCCTGCAGGGTATGAACTTTCGAGAGCCGTGCCCGCGGTTATGTGGCAGATGGGAATTTGTTAATGTCCGGTTGTAGAGAACTTGACACTTGACTTAAATAAAACGCATCAACCGCGTGTGTAGCCGTGATGGTCTCTTTTCGGCGGAGTCCGGGAAATGAACACGGTTTTTGGGTTATGTTTGAAAGTAAGTAGTTTCAGGATCACTTCTTGATCATTGCTAGTTTCACGACCGTTCCGTTGCTTCTCTTCTCGCTCTTATTTGCGTATGTTAGCCACCATACATTGCTTAGTCGCTGCTGCAACCTCACCACTTATCCTTTCCATACCCGTTAAGCTTTGCTAGTCTTGATACCCATGGTAATGGGATTGCTGAGTCCTCATGGCTCACAGATTCCTACAACAATAGTTGCAGGTACAGGTTGCGTGGTGATCATGACGCGAGAGCGATGTTATTTGTTTTGGAGTTCTCCTTCTGCTTCTTCTTCGATCAGGGGATAGGTTCCAGGTCGGCAGCCTGGGCTAGCAGGGTGGATGTCGTTTGAGTTTTTGTTTGTGTTTCATCCGTAGTCGGATGTTATTCTATGTATGATGTATTGATGTATTCTTGCGGCATTTGTATGTCTTGTATGTATCCCCATATATTAGGTAATGTTGATGTAATGATATCCACCTTGCAAAAGCGTGTCAATATGCGGGTCTATCCTTGGTGGGACCTTCGAGTCTCTTTAGGATAGTATCGCATATTGGGCGTGACACCGTACCAGACCAGTCGGTGGGGCCCGCTAGTTGGCGGGCCCCAGTAGCCAGCGGAGAAGCCGGAGACGCTGACAGTCGGGTCCTACACCTGACAAGATTACCGATGTACCCCTGGGGGGTAAGCCTATATAAACCCCCCAGGGCACCCATGCAAAGGGTTCCCAACCTGTTAGAACTAGACTCACCATAGAGAGAGGAAAGGGCTAGCCTTGCTTTCTTCTTCCTCTAGCAAACAGCTCGAGGAGCATAATTGTATTCACTAGTACCTTAGTGATCATGCGGAGACCCCGCAGAGCAGGACTAGGGGTGTTATCTCCTAGGAGAGCCCCGAACCTGGGTAAAGTGCGCCGGCGTTCGTGTCTACGCCTCATCCCGCTTCCAGGCACCGGCGACGTTCTACTCGCTCCCACCATGATAAGCCATCCATTGGCATATGTCGCATCCAACCCCCGACAGTATTTTTATGATAAAGAGTAAATAAAGATGCAAAGTAAAATAAATGGCAATAGGAATAGCTAAGTGTCGGAAGATTAATATGATGGAAAATAGACCCGGGGGGCATAGGTTTCACTAGTGGCTTCTCTCAAGAGCATAAGTATTACGGTGGGTGAACAAATTACTATTGAGCAATTGATAGAATTGAGCATAGTTATGAGAATATCTAGGAGTGATCATGTATATAGGCATCACGTCCGTGACAAGTAGACCGACTCCTGCCTGCATCTACTACTATTACTCCACACATCGACCGCTATCCAGCATGCATCTAGAGTATTAAGTTCATAAGAACAGAGTAATGCTTTTAAGTAAGATGACATGATGTAGAGGGATAAACTCATGCAATATGATATAAACCCCATCTTGTTATCCTCGATGGCAACAATACAATACGTGCCTTGCTGCCCCTGCTGTCACTGGGAAAGGACACCGCAAGATTGAACCCAAAGCTAAGCACTTCTCCCATTGCAAGAAAGATCAATCTAGTAGGCCAAACCAAACTGATAATTCAAAGAGACTTGCAAAGATAACCAATCATACATAAAATAATTCAGAGAAGATTCAAATATTGTTCATAGATAAACTTGATCATAAACCCACAATTCATCGGTCTCAACAAACACACCGCAAAAGAAGATTACATCGAATAGATCTCCACGAGAATCGTGGAGAACTTTGTATTGAGATCCAAAGAGAGAGAAGAAGCCATCTAGCTAATAACTATGGACCCAAAGGTCTCAGGTAAACTACTCACACATCATCGGAGAGGCTATGGTGTTGATGTAGAAGCCCTCTGTGATCAATGCCCCCTCTGGCAGGACGCCGGAAAAGGCCCCAAGTTGGGATCTCATGGGTACAGAAGGTTGCGGCGGTGGAATTAGGTTTTCGTGGATGCCTCTGATGGTTTGGGGGTACGTAGGTATATATAGGAGGAAGAAGTACGTCGATGGAGCAACGTGGGCCCCATGAGGGTAGGTGCCCCTGCCTCGTGCTCTCCTCGTTGCTTTCTTGACGTGGACTCCAAGTCCTCTGGATCACGTTTGTTCCAAAAATCATGTTCCCGAAGGTTTCATTCGGTTTGGACTCCGTTTGATATTCTTTTTCTGCGAAACTCTGAAATAGGCAAAAAACAACAATTTGGGTTGGGCCTCCGGTTAATAGGTTAGTCCCAAAAATAATAAAAAAGTGTATAATAAAGTCCATTAGACATCCAAAACAGAATATAATATAGCATGGAACAATCAAAAATTATAGATACGTTGGAGACGTATCAGAGCGCCGCGGAGCCCAATCGCCAGCGGATCTGGTCGACGCATGGCGCTTGATGGGACGTGGGCGTGTCCGCTTCCCCACGCTCACTCGGCAATGGTTCAACCTGACAAGAGCCTGCTGCATGCAAAAAGATCATCATTACTGGGGATCGTGGAGGCCGGCGGTTGGCCTCCCTCTGGCTATAAATGAGGGGAGGGGCACAGCCCCCAAGCCCATCTTTGTCTTCTCGCCGCTTGCTTCTTCTTCTCCCTGCTCCGTTGCCTTTCTTGTGCGTCGATGGTGCCGACGAGGAGGTTCTCCGCCGCAGAAAAGGGGAAGGCCCCCAAGGAGGGGCTGGGTTCGCCGCCGCCCAAGAGAGGCCGCGGACGGCCTCGCAAGTACGCCGCGACCCGGCGGTGGCCCCTCCATGGAGCATCAGGTGGCTCGCCGCCACCTCCACCTGGAACAACAAAACCCATCCTCGAAATCTTCTTCCCCGGTAGTGACGGAGAAGGAGGCGCTCGCCGCTGGGCTGGCGATAGTTTTTGCTAGGTAGCGATTTGGGCCAATTTGTTTAGGCCCGCCACATGCACCAAACGAGGGGGCGCGGGCACACCTCTTTGAGAGTAGGCATCGCCTCAGGAAGCCATGGCGGCGCTTCCTCTCACGGCGGGAGCCACCGAGGACGGGCCAGCTCCTGCGATGGGGGAGGCGCGCTGTGGTCGCCCGGCCTCCTCGGCCGTGCTCCCACTCAGCAGAGGCGTTCCCGGAGTTCGTCGTGTGGTCGGAGAGGCCCGTTGGCATCTGGCTCCCGCTCCCGCGCTTCTTCGCAGGTGTGCTGCGCACCGCGGGGTTTGATGGCCTCTGGTTACAGGCTGACGGCTGCTACAGCAGGGCCTCATGGGTGGGGGTCGAAGTCACCGCCGCGGGAACGTGTCCTTGACCCGTGGTTGGGAGTCATTTGCCCGCGCGCGGGGCCTGAGCGGGAGGTTCACCCTCCATTTCAGGTACGACGGCCTTGCGACCCTTTATGTGAGGGTGTTTGGGGAAGACGGCCGTCGTGCGGGGTGCTGCCTGGAGGATGGGAACGGCGACGACGAGCTTGCCCTTGGCGACGACCACGATGATGACGAGGGTGAGCTTTCCATTGGCGACGGCTGCACTACCTCCAGCAGCGGTGGCTCCTCCTCTGGTGAGAGCACCAGCAACGGCAGCTATAACGAACCGCCGTGCCGCCGGGCTCGGATCGGGTAAGGCGACGAGCCGCCTCGCCACTGTGCCCTGGTGAAGCAGGAGGAAGACTAGGACTGAACTCGGGCGCCACTAGAGCCTGGCCCCGGGAGCTGCTGCAGTTGTGCGGCCTGCTTTTGTTTTTTCCTTTCTCGTGCATTTGAAAAAAGTAGAGGGCCCTGCTGGGGTGTGTAATGAACCACGAGGCTCGCTCCACTATGCTATGTTTGTTATTTTGATATTATGCCGTGATACCCGTGTTCCCACTAGGTGCGATTAGGGTACTTAGCTCGATGTGCTTGCGGTCGACTCTTGCGTCACGAGGGTGTGCCTTTACAGGGGCACCAGGGGCATCTTCCGGAGCTTCCTTCTTGAGGACCCGAGGGTCATTGAGCCTTAAGAGATGTCGTGTAGCTGCAAGGTTAGAAAGCCTCATGAGGTGCCTCGTCCTACCTCGGACAAGCTCCTGAGCATGGATTGGTTGTGGCTAGCATGCCATGTCACGATGCCTGGAGGCACAAACTTAAGAGGGCGCGCATGTCCATGAGCTGGTTCGAGGGCGTCTCGCGAGGATTAAGGGCACCAAGCTGGGGCGGCAAGGCGTCGGCAAGGTGTGGTCGCGGGTGAGCGCAGGCGTGCACACCGTACCTAGCCCCCGTGCGCGGGACGCGTGAGGAAGAGCGACGGGCAACTGTCGCTCCTCCTGAGACGCGGTTGGAAAGGCGAACAAAAACAGAAAGAGAGAAAATTTCCAACCCTGGCGAACGAAAGGCACGAAATCTCTAAATTTCATTCAAGAAGTTGCGAACCAGCTACAGAAAGCAAGCAAAAGAACAACCGCGTATGGCACCTAGACTAGTATTCTTGTCTTCCCACCAGCACGGAGCATGGGGCCTCCACTAGGACGTGGGTGGGAGCCCCCATGAGGACCAGGGGCGGCGCTCAAGAGACTCCAGGGTGTGTACAACCCAAACTCATTATTACGTGAGGGTGTCACGAGCGGAGACCTTCACAGGCGCGGGCCTTGCTTCGTGGGTAGAACTTCCATAGGTGCTGGATGTTCCAAGCTTTCTAGATGGGGATCCCATCCTGCATCTCCAGGGGTGCGGGGCCAGGCTTGGAGATATGGACGATACTGAACATGCCCTCCCATATGCGCCAGAGCTTATGCAGCCCTTCCCTGGAGAGCACCCGCCTCAGGACGAAATCACCCACCTTGAGTTTCTTGGAGTGGATGCTACGGTACTGGTACCGCCGCAGCGCCTGCTGGTGCCTCGCTGCTCGGAGCGAGGCTTGGCGGCGGTGTTCCTCCCCCAGCACGAGGTCCATCACCTGCGAGGCGTCCTGGCGCGCCTCGTCAAACGCCAGGACCCGCGTGGAGCAATGCCTAACCTCGTGAGGGAGAACCGCTTCAGCTCCGTAGACGAGGAAGAATGGAGTATTGCCCACGGCTTGGTCGCGGTGGTGCAGATGGACCACAACACGGACTGGAGCTCATCGAGCCAGCCCCTGCCGCAGGCCTCGAGCTTCTTCTTGAAGGTCCTCGCCTTGAGGCCTCTCAGGACCTCTGCGTTTGCGCGCTCAGCCTGGCCATTTCTCCGAGGGTGTGCCACTGAAGCGTAGCATATCTGTATTCCAAGGTTAGCGCAATATGTTTTGAAAAAGTTTCTAGTGAACTGCGAGCCATTATCGGTGATGATGCGGTTAGGAACCCCAAAACATCTTACGAGGCCCTTGAAGAACTTGACGGCCGAGCCGGCCGGGATGGTGCGGGCAACCTCCACCTCCGCCCACTTGGTGAACCTGTCGATGGCGACGTAGAGGTAGCGGTAGCCCCTGGGCGCTCGAGGAAACGGGCCCAGGATGTCCAGCCCCTAGACCGTGAACGACCATGAGAGCGGGATGGTCTGGAGGCCCTGAGAGGGCTGGTGGATCTGCTTGGCATGGAACTGACAGGCACCGCAGGACCTTACTAGCTCGGTGGCATCAATGAGCGATGTGGGCGAGTAGAATTCGCAGCGGAACGCCTTGCCCACGAGGGTGCGCGATGAAGAGTGACACCCGTAGTCCCCGCCATGTATGTTGGCCAACAGCTCGCCTCCCTGCTCCCTGGAGATGCATCGTACAGAAACACCATTTGGCCGCTTTCGGTAGAGGTCACTGTCCTGGATGCAGTACGCAGTGGCCTGGCGGGCCACACGCTCTACGTCTTCCTCCTTCTCCAGCAAGGTGCCCTAGAGCAGGTATGCCTCGAACTCCTTTATCCAGCACCCCTCCCGAGGCTCAAGCGCAAGGAGCAGGCTGGCTCCCGAGGTTGGGCTGCAGGCTGGGCGCTTGAGGGGGGGGGCTGGAGGGAGCTCCTCATGAGGTGATGCCGGTCCCGCAGTGGGGGGAGCTGCCGATGGCTTGAAATGCCATTCCTCAAAGACGTCAGGTTCCTGAGGTACTCACCGAGACGCCCTCTTGGCGATGTCATTCGCCTCCTTGTTCGTGCCGCGTGGCACGTGCTGCAATTCCAGGCCCAAGAATCGTTTCTCGATGTTGCATACCTCCTCGAGGTAGACCTCCATGTGCTCATCCTTTGGCTTGTATGCTTTGTTTGAGAAGTTGACGAGGAGCTGGGAGTTGCCCCCGATGGCAATCAGGCCTTCATATTCTGCGATGTTGCTTGAGACTTTCTCGCCTTGCTGGAAGCAGAGTTGCACGACATAGTAGAGCTTGTCCTGGGTGGGCGAGATGAGCACGGCTCCAGCCCTGGCGCGTGAATGCGCCATCGAAGTACATGACCCAACCATCCGATGCTTCATTTCTGGGCGAGAGTGAGCGGTCCTCGCCCACTTCTCGGTCGGAAACGTCAGTCCATTCCACCAAGAAGTCGGCAAGGGCCACACCCTTGATGATCTTGGTGGTGCTGAACTCCAACTGGAATGCCTGTAATTCAATGTTCCATTTGGCGACCCTCCCCGCGGCGTTAGGGCTTCGGAGCACCCTCTCCCGGGGGTAAGCTGAGACAACTTTGATGCGGTGGCCGTGAAAGTAGTGGCGTAGCTTTTGGGAGGTGTCTGTGTCAAAACCGGCGGATCTCGGGTAGGGGGTCCCGAACTGTGCGTTTAGGATCGATGGTAACAAGAGACGGGGGACACGATGTTTACCCAGGTTCGGGCCCTCTCTATGGAGGTAATACCCTACTTCCTGCTAGATGGATCTTGATGAATATGAGTATTACAAGAGTTGATCTACCACGAGATCGTAATGGCTAAACCCTAGAAGTCCAGCCTATGTGTATATGGTAATGAATGTGTCCTATCCGGACTATGCCCTCCGGTTTATATAAACACCTGAGAGATTTAGGGTTACATGGGGTCGGTTACATAAGAAGGAATCTTCATAGTGATCGCCTAGCTTGCCTTCCACGCCAAGGAAAGTCCAATCCGGACACGGGTACTGTCTTCGGTCTTCATGTCTTCACAGCCCATCAGTCCGGCCCATGGATAACAGGCCGGACGCCCGAGGACCCCTTAGTCTAGGACTCCCTCAGGAGGCGTCAAGGAGCACGAGCTACAACTTCTGTGGCATGGGGTAGCACGCCCAAGCATCACGCATCACCGTGCTAATGAAGTACACCGGGTGTTCGACGAGGGCGGAGGCATTGGCGTGGTCCCGTTCCTCCCGAGGCCGGGGGGCCTCAGGAGCCTTGTCGCCTGTCGGGGCTGTCGCGGCCTTGTGGGCGCCATCCTCAGCAGCCCTGCTGACTGGCGGGGCGGCCGAGGCCTCAGGAGTGTCGGCTCGAGGCTGCGGCGCCTCAACCGGGCGTGAGGTGCTGCCCCGTGAGCCCTTGATCAGGTGCTCCTCACGGACCGCCACCAACGCTGTGCTTGGAGAGTGAGGCGTGGAGGCCAGGTAGAGCACCAAAGGTTCGAGGGGGCGTGGTGCTACCATCACCGGCAGGCTAGTGAGGTATTTCTTGAGGTCTTGGAAGGCCGCGTCAACCTCCGGAGTCCACTCGAATGGCCCCTTCTTTTTCATCAGCTTGAAGAAGGGGAGGGCGCGCTCCCCCAGCTTGGAGATGAAGCGCCCGAGCGAGGTCACGCAGCCCGCCAGCTTCTGTATCTCCTTGAGGGTTTGTGGTAGACTCACCCTTTATATGGCTTTGACTTTCTCTAGGTTGGCCTCGATCCCTCTGTGCGACACCAGGAAGCCCAACAGCTTGCCAGACGTGACATCGAACACACATTTTTCTGGGTTGAGCCGCGGGTTTACCTTGCGCAGGCTGGCGAAAGTCTCCTCCAGGTCCTCGATAAGCATTCTCGCCTCCCAAGATTTGACCACTTTGTCCTCGACGTACACCTCGGCGTTCCTCCCGAGCTGTGGGCCTAAGGCGATGTGCATTAGCCACTGGAACGTTGCTCCAGCATTGCGCAGCCCGAACTGCATGCACGTGTAGCAGTACACCCCACACGAGGTTAGAAAAGCTGTCTTCTCAACGTCCTACACCGACATCTTGATTTGGTAATAGCCCAGAAGGCGTCCAGGAAGCATAGTAAATCGCACTCGCCGGTGGAGTCGACGATTTGGTCGATGTGCGGGAGAGGGAAGGGGTCTTGAGGACAGGCCTTGTTGAGGTTGGTGAAGTCAATGCACATGCACTCCTTGCCGCCCTTCTTGGGGACGATGACCGGGTTCATGAGCCAATCTGGGTGCCATACTTCCTGATTGACTCCGGCCTCCTGCAGTTTGCGAGTCTCCTGGACAATGGATGACTGCTTCTCCGGGGCTTGCCTCCGCGCCTTCTACTTTATAGGGCGTGCGTTGGGGAACACCATCAGGTGGTGCTCGATTACCCCTCGTGGAGCCCCGATCAGGTCCGCCGCCTCCCATGCAAACACGTCCTTGTTCGCGCGGAGGAAGCTGACCAGCGCCTCTTCTTGGTCCAGAGGGTGGCCGACACCTACGGTGAAGGTAGAGCCCGATGTCGGTGTCAAAACCGGCAGATCTCGGGTAGGGGGTCCCGAACTGTGCGTCTAAGGATCGAAGGTAACAGGAGGCAGGGGACATGATGTTTGCCCAGGTTCGGGCCCTCTTGATGGAGGTAATACCCTACTTCCTTCTTGATTGACTTTGATGAGTACCGGGGGTTACAAGAATTGATCTACCTCGAGATCGTAATGGCTAAACCCTAGATGTCTAGTCTGTATGATTATGATTGCCTCTACGGACTAAACCCTCCGGTTTATATAGACACCGGAGGGGGTAGGGTTGTACAGAGTCGGTTTTCAGAGAAAGGAATCTTCATATCCGAACGCCAAGCTTGCCATCCACGCAAAGGAGAGTCCCATCCGGACACGGGGGAAGACCTTCAATCTTGTATCTTCACGACCCATCTGTCCGGCCCACGTTAGCCCGGACACCCGAGGACCCCATAATCCAGGACTCCCTCAGTAGCCCCTGAACCAGTCTTCAATGATGATGTGTCCGGCGCACAGATTGTTTTCGGCATTGCAAGGCGGGTTCCTCCTTCGAATACTTCAAAGCAGTGGATCTCCAGTACTATATCCTGTTCTGTACAATAGTTAC
This sequence comes from Triticum aestivum, assembly GCF_018294505.1. Lineage (NCBI taxonomy): Eukaryota > Viridiplantae > Streptophyta > Magnoliopsida > Poales > Poaceae > Triticum > Triticum aestivum. The sequence goes on from NC_057799.1 coordinate 361,777,499, forward strand.
AATCCTTAAACATAAAGGTAAAATATTAAGTAAAGATAAGCTATGTCCACTGACAGCTCTCTCTTTTCTTTTTAGCGAAATGTTACTTCAAGTCTTATCATTATTAACTCGAATCGTTTTTTGGGCCTCCCGCCTCACGTATCGAGGCGTGGCCGTTATTGACACGTCTCGTCAAGGCAGAGATCGTGTCCTTTATTCGCGGGATCCTTATCAATATGGGTTTGAGTAACCCAACTGTGTCGTTTGCACGACCCCTTGGGAATAAGCGAGTTTTAAGGCTTGAGGGAGGGGGACGCTCAATATTCGCAGTCCATATAAGTGGATAGAATCCAACTCTTCCGCCCCACGCCTCATTCTTTCTCTGCCTCTCCATCCTCGAGCTTCAGCGCCCAAGTTCCAAGCCTTCCTCCCTTCCGCAACTCCTCCGACCATGGCCGGCTCTCAAGGCAAGTGGATGGCATCCTCCGTTAGTGAGGAAAACATTAAGGAGCTGTGGGAAGCGCGGTATCTAACCGCGGAAATCAAGCACAGGTTTCCCCATCCGGAGCAGGTCATCCCCACTCCGGAGCCCGGCGAGAGGGTGGTGTTCATCCCCCACTTCCTCCGCAGACTCGGATTTGACCTTCACCCCTTTGTAAGGGGCCTCATGTTCTACGACGGCCTGGATTTTCACGATCTGGCCCCAAATTCATTCCTCCACATCTCGGTGTTTATTGTCATGTGTGAGGCCTTCCTCCACGTCCCACCACACTTTGGCCTATAGCTCAAGATTTTTAATGTGAAGCCAAAGGTGGTCGACGGGCAACACGCGGACTGTGGTGGAGCCATGGTGAGCAAGCTCCCCAAAGTCAATTGGCCAAAGGGAGTCTTTGTGGACACCGTCAAGATATGGCAACAAGCATGGTTCTATATCACAGAACCCCACGGCTCCAAGTGGGCGACCGCCCTAGCCTTTAGATCCGGACCCCCGCTAAGGCTCACATCCTGGACCGACAAGGGTCCGGACTGGGGGTCGGTCCCTGAGGTGCTGCGTTTGCAGAAATGCGTCAAGAGCATGATAGCGAAGGACATTACCCTCGCTGATGTAATCCAAGTGATGCTAATCTGCCGGGTACTTCCCTGCCAGCGGCGGCCCCTCAAAATGTGGGAGTTTAATCCGAAGGTTCGCAGACCCTACAACGGTTCTACGGGACAACGCACAAGGGGATATGGAAGCTGCTTTTTAAGAAGCAGAAGTCGTGGCCAAAGTCCTCAAACGACACTGGCATCGATTGCAACCATCCAGCCTCTGAGGTAAATTCCTAAACCTCCGAACACCAATTGACTTTGTCAACCCAAAAGACAAGTATTGAACAGTCCATCCCCAAATAGGTCTAGATTAAGAAGGCGGAGCAGATCCGATGTCCGGCTCCACTTCCCGAAGACCCGGGCAGTCCTCTACTAATGAGGATGCTGGTCCCGGCGCGATACCAGGCGCCGGCCCAGAGGGACAAGAAGAAGAAGAGAAAGAAAGAAGAGGGCACTTCGGACACAGTGTCCGGAGAGGTTGACACCCAGTCCTCTCACGAGGATGATGACGATGACGAGGAGGAGGAAGAAGAAGATCCTCCCCGCAAGGGTAAAAAGAGGGCGGCCTCTAAAGACCTAGAAGCCGAAGCATCCAAGAGGGACAAAATTACCCTCCCCGATGACTCGGAGTCAGACGCCGAGGTCATCCCGACGCATCGTCGCTGGACTAAGCCCCAGGCTGACTCATAAGTAGTCCGGGATTTATCAGATTCATTCAATCTTTTTGCACTTTGATAATAACTCTAAGTTCTTTCTCTTAGTCCGGCGCGCAATCTCCCCCAGCTATCCCCATCCTCGGGGGATCTGCCGCCAGAGATGATGGAGAGCGAGTCACCTCCACTAGCTTCCCCGCCGCCTAGGGTGGATGACCCCGAGGTGTCATCCCGTAGGCCCTTCTTGGGCCATTAAGAGGTATGGGGGCAATGTAATAGCGCCGGAGGGCAATACCTCAGCTACCGAAGGCCTGGGGGCTACGGCCGCTCCGAAGAAAGGGGACAGGGGCCCCTTTCAATCTGTTCCCCATCCGAATACTACTCCGGAGACCCACAAGGCTCCGAAGTCTGATGAGCGACCCCCTGCAGGAGAAGAGAGAACGGTGACTTGCGCTAACCCAGAGGCGCCGGATACCATGGTGGATGTACTTGAAGGTGCATCCGTCCTGGACGAGCACCACATCCTGATGGGTACGGTGTCTGAGAAGATTCAGTCCACCAAGAGCGGGTTGAATAAAGCCTTATCTAGCCTGCTAGCAGGCTTTGAGGTACGCAATGTAATGTTTCATTTTTCTGATCATTTTTGTGAGAAATATGCCTATATATAGACAGTAGCCCCTGAGACTCTGTTCGGCTTTTTGAAAGGAAAGTGAGAAGAGGATTGATACTCAGTTGTGAGGTGGTAACAAGCTATGTTATTTTAAAACAGGCTTCTCTGTTAGCAGCGACCCCCCAATCAGCGGAAATTTCCGAACTCAAACGGGAACTAGAGCGAGCCGATGAGGATCTAGTCCTTGTTAACATGCGGCTCGACAAGGTGCAAGGTATAAGATACATCTTACTGTATGCCTTTTTTTGTCCGTGCTTTTCTGGAAGTTGAAAAGCTGCAATGTACATGTTTGTATAGATGGTGCCGTCGTGGTGGAGACCCTCAGGGGCGATCTTGCTCAAGCCAAGGAGCAAGCGAGGGTAAGCAAGGCAGCTGCTGATAAGGTGGCTGCGGACTTAACGGCCGAACAGGCCGCTCGGCGCCGTTTTGAGGTATGGGTGACCGAGATGGAGCAAAAGCTCAAGGACACCGCCGCCAAGTGCGAGTCCTTGGAATCAGAAAATAAGGCGAAGGGGACCGAACTCGCCAAGGCCCTTCATGATGCTTTGGAGGCACGGTCCGAATCCCGCGCACTGCGCGAGGAAATCCGTGAAGCCGGACAGATAGCGGCTGGTAAGCCCTTTCTTTTACAGGAAAAATTTGGGGACCCGAAGTATGCCTTGCTTAATCGAGAGTGGAGTTCTCCAGACGCATATGCGGATCTGCCGAAGAGTGCTGCGGACGCTGCCGACTTCTTCCAAGCCCAGGAGGGGTACGCGACGGAGAAGCTTTTCTCGTTGCAGTTTGTGGGGCATGAGCGTTGTAACGCCCACGATGCGGCTATATCTCCCACGTGTCGAGGCACGACTTGGAGGCATAACCGCATGGTGGTTTTGTCACAAGAAGGGTCATCTTCACACAATCCCATGTAATGAACAAGAATGGGATAAAGAGAGTTGGCTTACAATCGCCACTTCACACAATACATAAATAAATTCATACATCATTCAAAATACACACATAGACCGACTACGGTCAAATCCAAATGAAAAGAAGATAACCCCAAATGCTAGATCCCCGATCGTCCCAACTGGGCTCCACTACTGATCACAGGAAACGAAACATAGTAATGCCCAAGTTCTTCGCCGAACTCCCACTTGAGTTCGGAAGCATCGCCTGCACTGGCGTCAACGGCACCTGCAACTGTTTGGAAGTATCCGTGAGTCACGAGGACTCCGCAATCTCACACCCGCGAGATCAAGACTATTTAAGCTTATAGGTAGGATGGGGTAATGAGTTGGAGCTGCAGCAAGCACTAAGCAAATATGGTGGCTAACATATGCCAATAAGAGCGAGAAGAGAAGGAACACAACGGTCGAGAAGCTAGAAATGATCAAGAGGTGATCCTAATCTCCTACTTACGTCAAACATAACCCAAACACCGTGTTCACTTCCCGGACTCCGCCGAAAAGAGACCATCACGGCTACACACGCGGTTGATGCATTTTAATTAAGTCAAGTGTCAAGTTCTCTACAACCGGACATTAACAAATTCCCATCTGCCACATAACCGCGGGCATGGCTCTCGAAAGTTCAAACCCTGCAGGGGTGTCCCAACTTAGCCCATTATAAGCTCTCACGGTCAACGAAGGATATTCCTTCTCCCAGAAAGACCCGATCAGTCTCGGAATCCCGGTTTACAAGACATTTCGACAATGGTAAAACAAGACCAGCAAAGCCGCCCGAATGTGCCGACAAATCCTGATAGGAGCTGCACATATCTCGTTCTCAGGGCACACCGGATGAACACTACGTACAACTAAAACCAGACCTCAAGTTTCCCCGAGGTGGCGCTGCAAGTGGCTCTAGTTCGGACCAACACTCAGAGGAGCACTGGCCCCGGGGGGGGGGGTAAATAAAGATGACCCTCGGGCTCCGGAAACCCAAGGGAAAAAGGCTAGGTGAGGCAAATGTAAAACCAAGGTTGGGCCTTGCTGGAGGAGTTTTATTCAAAGTTAACTGTCAAGGGGTTCCCATAACACCCAACCGCGTAAGGAACGCAAAATCAAGGAATATAACACCGGTATGACGGAAACTAGGGCGGCAAGAGTGGAACAAAACACCAGGCATAAGGCCGAGCCTTCCACCCTTTACCAAGTATATAGATGCATTAATTAAGATAAGATATATTGTCATATCCCAACATAAACATGTTCCAACATGGAGCAATCTTCAACTTCACCTGCAACTAACAACGCTATAAGAGGGGCTGAGCAAAAGCGGTAACATAGCCAAACAACGGTTTGCTAGGAAAGGTGGGTTAGAGGCTTGACATGGCAATATGGGAGGCATGATATAACAAGTGGTAGGTAGCGCGGCATAGCAATAGAGCGAACAACTAGCAAGCAAAGATAGAAGTGATTTCGAGGGTATGGTCATCTTGCCTGAGATCCCGCAAGGAAGAAGAACGAGTCCATGAAGAAGACAAACGGACGTAGTCGAACGAATCCTCACAACTCCGGAGCGAAACCGAAGCTAACGAGAGAAGCAAACCGGAAAGAAGCAAACAACATGGTAAACAACCATCACATAAACATGGCATGATGCACAATCAAGTATGATGCATGTCTGATTTAATGAGGCATGGCATAGCAAAATGCACAAACAATACTACAAATTAAGTGGAGCTCAATATGCAACTCGTTGCATATTGATGAAACACCACATTCAATCATTTAGTTCGCTCTTGTTTATGGTACTCATCAATATTAAATGTTGTTAAACATGGCAAGAGGGTGAAGCATAAATAAACTAAATATTTAGGCAAGTTTAAATGAGGCCGGAACAACAAACAACAATTCCGGAAAATCCCCATCTGCATATTTTGAATTTGCTACTGTTCTGCCCTAAACACAATTTTAATGTTGTTAAACACCAAAATAAAGTGCACCATGTTAAAGTAGGCATTTTTCTACCCCATTTACATATAAAGCTTATTAAATTTGGAGCTACGGTTATTTAGTTATGGAATAAATCATTTTAACATGGCATTTGAGCAAATTAATTCAAACAGCATTTTAAACATTTTAAACATGGATGAAAGTTGGATATTATGAAACTAGATGGAATTCTAAGCATTTTACATGTTTGAAGTTTTAACATGTGGTGCATGGTTATTTAGTTATTAAATGCATGAACAGCAAGGGGTTTTTTGCAATTCTGTAAAACCTTGGACAAATGCTAACACGTCCAGAACTGAAAAAAAATGATTCGGGCTGAAACTGGAGGCTGGGGGAGCTGCTCACATTGGGCCAAGCCCAGAAGACGGAGAGGCAAGGCTGGCAGGCCGACGCAGGGGAGCTGCCGGGCCGAAGCAGAGGAGCGGCTGGGCCGGATCTGGCGAAGGGGAGGTGGCCCAGGCGCGTGCGGTCGAGGGGCGTGGTCAACGCAGGCAGGGGATCGGGCGGGACTTGGCGCTGGCCTCGTCCTCGAAGCAGAGGAAGCAGGGGCGCAACGGCGGACCTCCGGGAAGAAGATAGCGGCGGCGAGATGGTGAGGTCGGCAGGCGTGAGAAGTGGCGGGTCGGCGAGGCATCCGGCGACGGGGAGAGCCCGGCCACAAGGATCCATGGCGAGGTCTCTGCAGAATAACAAAGTGAGAGAGATGAACTGAGCAAGAGACGCAGAGAGAAGACGGCAGGAAGAAGCAGAATGCGACGAAGAGGAGACAGGGCACGACGACATGACCTGCTATTCACCGGCGGCGACAGGATGTGGTGGCGTCGGGGTTCACAGGGGGGTCTAAGAGGAGGCATCGGGCGTGGAACGCGGGCGGCTGCTCGCTGGTCTTGGCGCGGGCGAGCAGAGGGACTCGGCGTCGAGGGACGAAGGGGATGGACAGGTCCGAGGCTCTCCGACGCGGATCGGGGGGAACTCACGGCGACGCAACGAGCGGGAGCTACGGGAGGCCATCCATGGCGGCGCTGCGAAGACAACAGAGAGAGAGAGAGAGAGAGCAGCGTGAGAGAGAGAAACAGAAGCAGGGGGAACCAGAGAAAGGGAAGAAGGGGCGCGAGGAGACGACAACCTGCTGGTGGTGCCCGACGGCGAAGGGAGCTCCAGTGGTGCTGCTGCTTGCGGCGGCGCGCGGGAAGCACGGGAGGAGGGCGATGGGGGTCGGCGTGGAGTGGATCGAGGAGCTGCTCTGGTTGGCCGGGCGTGCAAATCGGGGAGGAGCAGTGGAGAGCGCTGGTTGGTGGGTGGAGGAAAACGAGGAGAAGGGGGATCCCGAGGTGGATCGAGACCGGGTGGCCGCGGCGAGGAGGAAGGATGGGACAGCTCTCCCAGAATTTAGGGTTGCCCCATTTATATATGCGGGTGGATTAGGTTAGGGGTATTCGGTCCGTCCGATCGTAATCGGGCGGTCGAGAATAAGTAGGCTAGGGCGTCCAATTAAGAAAACGGAGATGTTTTATAGATGTTTGGGGATGACCCGGACCCAACGGTCACGACTGAGCGGATCGGGTTCAGAGAAGTTTCGGACGCGCGAGAGGGGTCTATGCACTCCGCAAGGAGGGGTTAGGCGGTCACGGTCAAGAGGGAAGCGAAAATCCGGTTGGACTCGGACCGGTCAACGAAGGCAAGGGGGGAACGCGGCAACTACGAACGGATGCAAGCTTTCTGAAAACATGCAGATGCAAATGATGACATGATGAATGCAACAAACAAATAAATACACGCGACGATCACGAAGAACATGGAAAGCGTCTGGAGCATCGGTCTCGGGGCGTTACAATACTCCACCACTACAAGAGGATCTCGTCCCGAGATCTAGGATGGCACTGGAGAAAAGCGGAAGAGGAAGAGGTAAAACAAAGTTGCTTCTTTGACAAACGAGTTAAACCACGAACCTTGAGAGGTCGCAAAGCTTGAAGAAATGACACGACGGAGGTGAACAATATTTAAAACATTCCGTTCAGCAAGAGGAACAAGGAATGATATGAGAACTTTGTGGGTTGAAAGACATCAATGAAGAGTTCCAGCGTTAAGAAAGGACCTGTAACCACTCCGGTTGAAACGGAATAAGCAAGGAAAGAACATGATCGTTGATAAAACGAGATGATGGTTAGAAGGGAGTTAAATCACAATGCCTCTCGAACGAGAGAATGGAATCTAGATTGATGGAAAGAAAAGAACGGAGAAGAAAATCACAACTCCTCCCACAAATGAATTTGAAAGAAACAACCTTACGAAGAAGGCTTGAACGGAGTTGTTGAAAAATCAACAACGAAAACAATAAGCTGCTTGTGGGCTTATGGAAAACATCCCAATAAATTGAGGCTAATTCTGCCACCAATGAAAACAAAGATTGATTGAGATCAACGAAGAGATGAAAACTTCTGCACCGAGATGAGAAGGAGAAAATTGGATCATTAATGAGCACCACAATAGCAACATTCCTTAGGGAAGGCTTTAGGTGAAATATAACCCAAGATAACTCCAACAAAGAGATTGATGTGTTGAAAGATCTCCTGAGCAAGAGAAAAAATGATGGGTTTAAATATCTCATTCCTTACAACTTGTGAATCAGGAAACATGAAGGAAATTTTCAAGAATGACATAGCACCATCTCAGAAGATAAGATAGAGAGAGTTGCACTTCGGAATGCAAGATGAAGAATGCTTGAACTCCTCAAAACAAAACATGTGTTGAGCACCATGTTTATCTTTGAGTATAGCTTGGCCGATCATAACTTTGAGAGAAATCTTGAAGAACAATTGAAGAATGAAACGAATCCTTGATGAACCACCAAGTGAACCTTCCATGAAGAACTCCGGTAAAACAAGGATGATAGAAAGAAAGAGAAGTTGAAAACACAAGGTGAAGCCTTGCGATGATTTAGATGGAGCTTTGCAACGAGATAAAGCGGAAAACTTGGAACTCCGGAAAAGAAAAGATGAAGCGTCTCGAACCGAGAAATGTGACATGATGAACAACTATGGAAAGAAGAAATTAGATCACTTGGATGAAACAATAATAAGAATTACGTTATGCGTATCCTTCACCAATTTAAATTGATGACAAGCAACGGATTTGGCATACTACTTATTCTCGTAGAAAGGATTAAGATAGATATAGCGCAAACTTGGGAAGGTCTTCAACGAACCATCGGTAAGGAATTTGGAAAGAACGAATGATTTGATACGATAACAACGGAAGAGAATTCTTGAATGAACCACCGTAAGAATTGAAAATGAACGAAGAAAAGATAAAGAAACACCGGGAAGAATTAGAAAATGAACGAAGATACTTGAGAGATTAAGATACATGAGAACGAAGAGATCATGAAGTGATTAGAGGATATCTGAAAGCTGAGAATGAATAATTCTGAGATGATGGGCTCCGGAGAATCAAAATGAAAAGACTCCTGAATTGCTCTGGATGGGTGAAAAGAATTCTCACAATCGAAAACAATTATGAGAGGATGGCATGAAGCTAGAACCATGAATCTTTGGAAGAACGGTTAAGGATTTAAGAGGAACTCCTCTTCGGTCTTCAAAATCCGAGAATGACGACGAGAAACACCACCATGAATTGTTGAGATACTCCGGGATGAAAATAAGAAAGGTTGAACCAACAATGAAAAGAATTTGGAAGATCTTGGAAAAAGACATCTGACTGATGAAATCCATTCTTACGTCAAACTTCGAAAGGAATTTGGGAATAGCTCCGGGAAAATTAGAAGAGTCAGGTAAGATCCTGGGAAAAGACCTGTGGGTTAGGGCCCACTCAAAAGAAACACCCTTGAAATGATTTAAAAGAGAGATTGCACCAGATGAATTAACTGGCTTGAATGAGATAACAACCTCGAAATAGCTTAAACAGACTAAGAATGGAAACACGAATCTTTCGAGATGTCTTCAGCACACCGGAACAAAAGAATGGCGAGAAGTGGATGACTAAGAGGTGCACCGACATGAGCAAACATTTGAAACAAGGAAAGGATATGATCGACAAAGCGTGAATTGAATCCACCGGGGAAGATAAGAGAACAAAGAATGATAAACTTGAAGCTTCCTGAGCATCTTCATGAGAATGACCGGATAAGAACATTGATGGAAAAGAATGGAGAAACTTCACATCCATAAGATGGATACATGATTAAGAAATCTGAGTCCTTGAAGAAAGAGGGTGGGAGGGCGGGAAAATAAAGGCAACTTGGGGCAGATGAAGCAAACACTGTTGCAAAGAACTGAGAATTGATCTCGCGAACGTTGAAATGATCGGATCCACTTGAAAAAGAGCACGTCGGTTGGAAAAGAATTTGCATGACAATCTCGATGATCAAGAAGGATCGGTATTCACATAGAAGTATGAGAACACCGCTTACGAAGGTATGGAATCAACACTTGACATTGAAGCAACTCGAATACCACAAACCAAAACAAAACAAAGGATTTGGCTCGCAAAATAAGCCGGAAACAAACATATGATAGAGATTTCGCCCAAAGTGTTCGTGATGAGGCCCCACGAGCACGACATACAGTGGACGTCACGAATGACAAACAAGACGTCCCCGAATCGGCATAGCCAAGGATTCTTTAAGACGTCTCACGACCACTGTAAATCGACAGTGAAAAGCGAACCACTAGACGTTGGACCCCAATCTCAAATCATACATCCGTCGAAATGATATTCTAGGAGCTACTTGAATTCCCACCTATAAACTCCCGAAACTTTCTGGTTATGCAATCTGGTGTTGGGGATACAGGGGACACAATATATCTCACCCAAAACTAACAATCCCTAGATCCAGCTGTATCCATCCGTCAACACATAACCAAGAAACCTTCGGAAATCGTGTACCTCAACCTTCGAAAAGCATCCGTTATACGAGTTATGGCAATACTCCCGAACTCCCGCCCCAGTACTGGGTGGCGTCGAGGTGATCTCACCAACAACTGCATAAAAGAGATTTTCGATGTCGGCGAAACTCAGGTATTCCAGAACTGCAACGATAAAATTGTGACGACAACACCTCGGAGCTCAACTCCCCGGGACACTGCCACAACCCCTAAATGTCAGGAGGCACCAAGAACAATGTTCTCGTCACAAAACCATCGGAACGATTCCAAGATACCCGCGTGATCCTAATTTTTTTTAGTGAAATTTGAGGAGAGGAAAGTCAAAACATCTACGTCAGGAGGCCTCACCAGAGCGACGAAGGGACTGAGGGAGTAAAAAGAATCCTACTCTCCGATATATATAATCCTAAGACTCAAAACATTTTTGTTCTAGACTCAACAACGTCAGCGATTCGATCAAGCAGGGGGCTCCTAAGTCGGGGATGGCTCTGATTACCAACTTGTAACGCCCACGATGCGGCTATATCTCTCACGTGTCGAGGCACGACTTAGAGGCATAACCGCATTGTAGGTTTTGTCGCAAGAAGGGTCATCTTCACACAATCCCATGTAATGAACAAGAATGGGATAAAGAGAGTTGGCTTACAATCGCCACTTCACACAATACATAAATAAATTCATACATCATTCAAGATACACACATAGACCGACTACGGTCAAATCCAAATGAAAAGAAGATAACCCCAATTGCTAGATCCCCGATCGTCCCAACTGGGCTCCACTACTGATCATCAGGAAACGAAACATAGTAACGACCAAGTTCCTCGTCGAACTCCCACTTGAGTTCGGTAGCATCGCCTGCACTGGTGTCAACGGCACCTGCAACTGTTTGGAAGTATCCGTGAGTCACGAGGACTCAGCAATCTCACACCCGCGAGATCAAGACTATTTAAGCTTATAGGTAGGATGGGGTAATGAGTTGGAGCTGCAGCAAGCACTAAGCAAATATGGTGGCTAACATACGCAAATAAGAGCGAGAAGAGAAGCAACGGAACGGTCGAGAAGCTAGAAATGATCAAGAGATGATCCTGAACTCCTACTTACGTCAAACATAACCCAAACACCGTGTTCACTTCCCGGACTCCGCCGAAAAGAGACCATCACGGCTACACACGCGGTTGATGCATTTTAATTAAGTCAAGTGTCAAGTTCTCTACAACCGGACATTAACAAATTCCCATCTGCCACATAACCGCGGGCACGGCTCTCGAAAGTTCAAACCCTGCAGGGGTGTCCCAACTTAGCCCATTATAAGCTCTCACGGTCAACGAAGGATATTCCTTCTCCCGGGAAGACCCGATCAGTCTCAGAATCCCGGTTTACAAGACATTTCGACAATGGTAAAACAAGACCAACAAAGCCGCCCGAATGTGCCGACAAATCCTGATAGGAGCTGCACATATCTTGTTCTCAGGGCACACCGGATGAACACTACGTACAACTAAAACCAGACCTCAAGTTTCCCCGAGGTGGCGCTGCAAGTGGCTCTAGTTCGGACCAACACTCAGAGGAGCACTGGCCCGGGGGGGGTAAATAAAGATGACCCTCGGGCTCCGGAAACCCAAGGGAAAAAGGCTAGGTGAGGCAAATGTAAAACCAAGGTTGGGCCTTGCTGGAGGAGTTTTATTCAAAGCGAACTGTCAAGGGGTTCCCATAACACCCAACCGCGTAAGGAACGCAAAATCAAGGAACATAACACCGGTATGACGGAAACTAGGGCGGCAAGAGTGGAACAAAACACCAGGCATAAGGCCGAGCCTTCCACCCTTTACCAAGTATATAGATGCATTAATTAAATAAGAGATATTGTGATATCCCAACATAACATGTTCCAACATGGAACAACTTCAACTTCACCTGCAACTAACAACGCTATAAGAGGGGCTGAGCAAAAGCGGTAACATAGCCAAACAACGGTTTGCTAGGAAAGGTGGGTTAGAGGCTTGACATGGCAATATGGGAGGCATGATATAACAAGTGGTAGGTAGCGCGGCATAGCAATAGAGCGAACAACTAGCAAGCAAAGATAGAAGTGATTTCGAGGGTATGGTCATCTTGCCTGAGATCCCGCAAGGAAGAAGAACGAGTCCATGAAGAAGACAAACGGACGTAGTCGAACGAATCCTCACAACTCCGGAACGAAACCGAAGCTAACGAGAGAAGCAAACCGGAAAGAAGCAAACAACATGGTAAACAACCATCACATAAACATGGCATGATGCACAATCAAGTATGATGCATGTCCAGTTTAATGAGGCATGGCATGGCAAAGTGCACAAACAATACTACAAATTAAGTGGAGCTCAATAAGCAACGAGTTGCATATTGACGAAACACCACATCAATTATTTAGTTCTCTCTCGGTTATGTACCCAACAATATTAAATGTTGTTAAACATGGCAAAAGGGTGAAGCATAAGTAAACTAACTATTTAGGCAAGTTTAAATGAGGCCGGAAACAACAAACAACAATTCCGGAAAATCCCCATATGCGTATTTTGGATTTGGTACTGTTCTGCCCTAAACACAATTTTAATGTTGTTAAACAGCAAAATAAAGTGCACCATGTTAAACTAGGCATTTTTCTACCCCATTTACATATAAAGTTTATTAAATTTGGAGCTACGGTTATTTAGTTATGAATTAAAGCATTTTAGCATGGCATTTGAGCAAATTAATTCAAACAGCATTTTAAACATTTTAAACATGGATGAAAGTTGGATATTATGAAACTAGATGGAATTCTAAGCATTTTACATGTTTGAAGTTTTAACATGTGGTGCATGGTTATTTAGTTATTAAATGCATGAACAGCAAGGGGTTTTCTGCAATTCTGTAAAACCTGGGATAAATGCTAAAACGTCCAGAACTGAAAAAAAAACGATGCGGGCTGAAACTGGAGGCTGGGGGAGCTGCTCACATTGGGCCAAGCCCAGTCGGTGGAGAGGCAAGGCTGGCAGGCCGACGCAGGGGAGCTGCCGGGCCGAAGCAGAGGAGCGGCTGGGCCGGATCTGGCGAAGGGGAGGTGGCCCAGGCGCGTGCGGTCGAGGGGCGTGGTCAACGCAGGCAGGGGATCGGGCGGGACTTGGTGCTGGCCTCTTCCTCGAAGCAGAGGAAGCAGGGGCGCGACGGCGGACCTCCGGGAAGAAGATAGCGGCGGCGAGATGGTGGGGTCGGCAGGTGCGAGAAGTGGCGGGTTGGCGAGGCATCCGGCGACGGGGAGAGCCCGGCCACGAGGATCCATGGCGAGGTCTCTGCAGAATAACAAAGTGAGAGAGATGAACTGAGCAAGAGACGCAGAGAGAAGACGGCGGTAAGAAGCAGAACGCGAAGAAGAGGAGGCAGGGCACAGCGACATGACCTGCTGGTCACCGGTGGCGGCAGGATGAGGTGGTATCGGGGTTCACAGGGGGGTCGAAGAGGAGGCATCGGGCGTGGAACGCGGGCGGCTGCTCGCTGGTCTTGGCGCGGGCGAGCAGAGGGACTCGACGTCGAGGGACGAAGGGGATGGACAGGTCCAAGGCTCTCCGACGCGGATCGGGCGGAACTCACGGCGACTCAACGAGCGGGAGCTACGGGAGGCCATATATGGCGGCGCTGCGAAGACAACAGAGAGAGAGCAGCGTGAGAGAGAGAGAAACAAAAGCAGGGGGAACCAGAGAAAGGGAAGAAGGGGCGCGAGGAGACGGCGACCTGCTGGTGGTGCCCGACGGCGAAGGGAGCTCCGGTGGTGGTGCTGCTTGCGGCGGCGCGCGGGAAGCAGGGGAGGAGGGCGATGGGGGTCGGCGTGGAGTGGATCGAGGAGCTGCTCTGGTTGGCCGGGCGAGCAAATCGGGGAGGAGCAGTGGAGAGCGCTGGTTGGTGGGTGGAGGAAAACGAGGAGAAGGGGGATCCCGAGGTGGATCGAGACCGGGTGGCGGCGGCGAGGAGGAAGGATGGGACAACTCTCCCAGAATTTAGGGTTGCCCCATTTATATGCGGGTGGATTAGGTTAGGGGTATTCGGTCCGTTCGATCGTAATCGGGCGGTCGAGAATAAGTAGGCTAGGGCGTCCAATTAAGAAAACGGAGATGTTTTATAGATGTTTGGGGATGACCCGGACCCAACGGTCACGACTGAGCGGATCGGGTTCGGAGAAGTTTCGGACGCGCGAGAGGGGTCTATGCACTGCGCAAGGAGGGGTTAGGCGGTCACGGTCAAGAGGGAAGCGAAAATCCGGTTGGACTCGGACCGGTCAACGAAGGCAAGGGGGGAACGCGGCAACTACGAACGGATGCAAGCTTTCTGAAAACATGCAGATGCAAATGATGACATGATGAATGCAACAAACAAATAAATACACGCGACGATCACGAAGAACATGGAAAGCGTCTGGAGTGTCGGTCTCGGGGCGTTACAAGCGTCCCCTACTACTAAATGACTAGATGGCACAATGGGCGGAGCTGCATATGATGTCCAGCGTGGCCATGAAGGATGTCATAGTCCGGTTGTGGCCGGCCGAGGACATTCCGGCCAGCTACTTCGGCCTTGTGCAGCGTCTCATCAATGCTCTTCCCCGAATCGACGCCGTCACGAGATGATCCTGCGTAGAAGGAGCGCGAATGGCCTTCGCCCGCGTCAAGATGCACTGGGCGAAGATGAAGGCCGAAAAGGTGGCAGTGGAAGGTCCACCCGAAAGCAACGACCATCGCACACCGGAGCGCTATTCTGAGGATGTACTAAAAGGTGCCCGCCTTGTAGAAGGCCAATGCTCGAAGGATGTAGTGTTCGAGTGAGCGAGTCCGGAGTGTTCGGGAGTGTGTATTATGAGTTTAGACTTTTCGTAATATATTCGTGTCTGTTTGAAGATTTTATCCTCCTGTGCGGCCGTTTTTATATCTGAGAGTTCCCAGTCGTCGGCTTCAACCCCCATGCAGATACTGCTGGGGTGTTCGGATTTGCACATGACTACACTTAATCCAACGTCTTGGTCCGTGAAGGAGGTATCAGTGCGGTGAACCAGGCAATCAGACTATGCTGTTTTATTTCTCTCACTTAGCCATAGGAGTTTGACGATGGTTCTACAAAGTAGCCCCTGGCATGTGCGCGGCTATCCCAATGCGGATGCGTTGCATATGTGACCGGGAAATAGTCCTTTGTGTAATACAGAGAAATCGCTAAGGATTGCAATAAATTGCTGGGTGGCTGACCAGCTCTCGCCGCATCATGACAGTCAGTTTTTGGCTTTCTCTACTGAGGTGCTTAACCGGACGAACCAGAAACACAATCGCAGTAGTTCTCCCATTACTACCCTAGCCGATCAGACGGAACGTAAGGTAGCAAACACAGGAGCCGGGTAACCCAACTATTGATCAAAGACATGATTCGGAGCCGATGCATATAGTGCCGAGCTCGGGACGCCGAATTGTGCTATAAAGCTGTTCAGACTTTTGTTTGGCAACGCATATGTTGTCCTATAGAGCCCCTGGCAATTTTGTGCCGAGGTGTGTGAGTTAGACAACTGTAAAGACAGAATAAAGTCTATAAGTAAAGATGATACCGAATAAGGATTTGTTTCACTGGGATCTTATTGAAACGTCAAAACGTAATCTTACAGAATTTATCATAATCACCAAGGCCATTTTACATGCCGGGGGTCTAGGGCTAGGCGAAATAAGCTCTATACAGGTTCTTGAGTGAAGTTGTGGTGTGCAAAATCCTTTGCACCTTCCCGCCGCACGTCTGCGCCGCTTTCTCCCAAGTAAGAAAGATTCCTTTAGGGGAATGGTCTTCGGCTATGTATACGGAACCGGGCTCGGAGAGAGTCCTCGTGAGTCCGAAGGATGAGTAGGTTTTGATTCACCTGTGGTAAAAGAGAAAAGATGATTAAAGGAAGGGGAAGGCCGTATAAGGTCAAACCGTACTATAGGACTGTCCGTATATTGCTTCCGCCGATGCCCAAGGTATTTTGAGTGCATAGTTGTGCACGCGCGGTACACATTTTGCTGGTGTATGTGGCGATCAACGGAGGCGAAACTGCTAATTCAGCCCTGGAATTGCCAGGCTACCAGCAGGCAAAACTGTCCGGTCTTGCGTAATGAAGTCCGGTGGTTTAATAGCCGATAAGGTGCGTGGCTTGAAAGGGCCACTTTGTACTTCGGCTGCAATGGCCGCGGTATGCTCCTCAGTACAGATGGAGCGCTCCATGTTTCCATTGATTGTAATGACGCAACATGGACTGGGCATCCTAAGCTTTAGATAGGCGTAGTGTGGAACCGCATTAAAGCGGGCGAAAGCAGTTCGTCCGAGGAGTGCGTGATAGCTGCTGCGGAAACAGACGATATCGAAGATCAAGTCTTCGCTTCGGAAGTTGTCCGGCGAACCGAAGACGACTTCCAATTTGATTGAGCCCGTGCAGCGGGCCTCTACACTAGGTATTACTCCTTTAAAGGTAGTTTTGGTGGGCTTGATTTTTTACGGATCAACGCCCATTTTGCGGACAGTGTCTTGATAAAGTAGATTGAGACTGCTGCCGCCATCCATGAGGACTCTCGTGAGGTGGAATCCGTTGATGATTGGATCAAGGACCAGGGCTGCCGAACCTCCATGACGGATACTGGTTGGGTGGTCCTTTCGATCGAAGGTGATCGGGCAAGCCGACCATGGGTTGAATTTTGGGGCGACCGGCTCTATGGCGTAGACGTCCCATAGTGCGCGCTTGCGCTCCCTCTTACGGATATGTGTGACATATATCATACTCACTGTTTTACCTCAGGGGGAAATTGCTTCTGTCCCCCTGTGTTTGGTTGATGAGGCTCTTGGTCATCGTCGTCGCTTGGCGACCCTTTTCCCTTATGTTCGGCGTTAAGTTTGCCGGCCTGTTTGAAGATCCAACAATTTCTGTTGGTATGATTGGCGGGTTTATCGGGGGTACCATGAATCTGGCAAGGCCAACCAAGTATTCTGTCTAGACTGGATGGGCCATCTCTGTTTGCCTTGAATGGCTTCTTCCGTTGACCGGGTTTGTAGCCGCTGAATCCGGCGTTAAGCGCCATGTCTTGCGTTCCTTCATTGTCGTTTCGACGCTTGTGTCTGTCGCGCCGTGGCTTGCCATTGCCATCCCTAGTTTCGGAGGTAACAAGGTCGCTGGTGCTATTGCTTCTGCGAGCAAGCCAGCTATCTTCTCTCGCGCAAAAAGGGTCATAAGTGTCGTGAGGGCTGCCATGGACTTTGGCTTTTCTTGGCCAAGGTGTCGGGCAAGCCACTCGTCTCGGACGCTATGTTCGAAGGCCACGAGGGCTTCTGCGTCCGGACAATCCACGATCTGGTTCTTTTTTATTAGTAACCTTGTCCAAAGCAGCCGGGCCGATTCCCCAGGTTGCTGGATTATGTGGCTAAGGTCATCCGCATCTGGGGGCCGAACCTAGGTACCTTGGAAGTTGTCTCTGAATGCATCCTCCAGGTCTTCCCAGCTACCAATAGAGTTTTCTGGTAGACTATTCAGCCAGTGTCGTGTTGGTCCCTTAAGTTTGAGGGGAAGGTATTTGATGGTGTGTAGATCGTCACGGCGAGCCATGTGAATGTGGAGAAGAAAATCTTCAATCCATACTGCAGAATCTGTTGTGCTATCGTATGATTCGATATTCACGGGTTTGAACCCTTCTGGGAATTGGTGCTCCATTACCTCAGCGGTGAAGCATAGGGGGTGTGCGGCGCCCCTATATCGAGCCGTGTCACGGCACAGTTCGGATGAAGTCCGTATGCGGTTTTCGGCCGGGGAGTGGTTGTACTTGCCGCACCAGGATTGGTAACCGTGCTCTCGCGCCGGGGCGTGCCCCCGCGATCCATAGATTGATCTGGTCTGACCTGCTCTATTTTCAGGGTCCTGTCGTAGGTCATATGTGTATCCCCGAGCTGTTGTTTCTTTGCTTTTACAGCGAGGTGGGGCGGGTAGGTGTTCGGCTTGAGTTGCCGTTCTGTCCCAGCCACATGGTGGTCGGTTGGGTCCGTCAGCCACATTACGTGCGGGTGGTATGGGCTCCGGGGCCTCGTTGTCGAATTGAGGTCGCAGCTTACGCTTCGGGTAACTCCTTGTTGGGCGTTCGAGGCCGTACTCTTCGGCTGCCAGGACATTAGTCCATCTGTCATTGAGCAGATCTTCGTCAGCTTGAAGCTGTTGCAGCTTCTTTTTTAGGCTTCTTGCCATTGCTATTAGCCGGTGATACGTCTCCAACGTATCTATAATTTTTTATTGTTCCATGCTATTATATTACCTGTTTTGGATGTTTAATGGGCTTTAATATGCTCTTTTATATTATTTTTGGGACTAACCTATTAACCGAAGGCCCCGTGTCAGTTTCTGTTTTTTGCCTATTTCTGTGTTTTGCAGAAAAGGAATACCAAACGGAATCCAAACGGAATGAAATTCTCGCGATGATCTTTCTTGGAACAAACGCAATCCAGAAGACTTGGAGTTGAAGTTTGGAACTCTGCGAGGCGGCCACGAGGCAGGAGGGCGCGCCCAGGGGGGGTAGGCGCGCCCCCACCGTCGTGGTCCCCACGAAGCTCCACCAACGTACTTCTTTTGCCTATATATACTCTTATACCCTAAAAATATCAGGGGGAGCCACTAAACCACTTTTCCACCGCCGCAACCTTCTGTACCATCTTGGGGCCTTTTTCGGCGATCTGCCGGAGGGGGAATCGATCACGGAGGGCTTCTACATCAACACCATAGCCTCTCCGATGAAGCGTGAGTAGTTTACCAAAGACCTTCGGGTCCATAGTTATTAGCTAGATGGCTTCTTCTCTCTCTCTTTGGTTCTCAATACAAAGTTCTCCTCGATGTTCTTGGAGATCTATTCGATGTAATACTCTTTTGCGGTGTGTTTGTCGAGATCCGATGAATTGTGGATTTATGAACTTGATTATCTATGAATATTATTTGGTTCTTCTCTGAATTCTTATATGCATGATTTGATATCTTTGCAAGTCTCTTCGAATTATCGGTTTAGTTCAGCCTGCTAGATTGATCTTTCTTGCAATGGGAGAAGTGCTTAGCTTTGGGTTCAATCTTGCGGTGTCCTTTCCCAGTGACAGCAGGGGCAGCAAGGCACGTATTGTATTGTTGCCATCAAGGATAAAAATATGGGGTTTATATCATATTGCTTGAGTTTATCCCTCTACATCATGTCATCTTGCTTAATGTGTTACTCCGTTCTTATGAACTTAATACTCTAGATGCATGCTGGATAGTGGTCGATGTGTGTAGTAATAGTAGTAGATGCAGAATCATTTCGGTCTACTTGACATGGATGTGATGCCTATTTTCATGATCATTGCCTTAGATATCTTCATAACTATGCTCTTTTCTATCAATTGCTCGGCAGTAATTTGTTCAACCACCGTAATACATGCTATCTTGAGAGAAGCCAATAGTGAAACCTATGGCCCCCGGGTCTCTTTCATATTATATTGCATCTCTTTTATTTACATTGCATATCGTTTACTATTTTGCAATCTTTGCTTTCCAATCTATACAACAAAAATACCAAAAATATTTATCTTACTATCTTTATGAGGTCTCACTTTTGCGAGTGGCCGTGAAGGTATTGACAACCCCTTTATCGCGTTGGTTGCAAGGTACCTGATTGTTTGTGCAGGTACTAGGTGACTTGCGTGTTGTCTCCTACTGGATTGATACCTTGGTTCTCAAAAACTGAGGGAAATACTTACACTACTTTGCTGCATCACCCTTTCCTCTTCAAGGGACCAACGCATGCTCAAGAGGTAGCAAGAAGGATTTTTGGCGCCGTTGCCGGGGAGATCTACGCCAAGTCAAGACATACCAAGTAGCCTTCATAAACTCTTCTCCCTCGCATTACATTATTTGCCATTCGCCTCTCGTTTTCCTCTCCCCCACTTCTAAAACGATTTTCGAAAACCTTTGCCTTTCTCTTGCCATGGCCGAACCCAAAGGGGCTAAGGGCTCTCTCCCAGGTTTTAATACTTTGGATTGTCACTATGTCCTTTCTAAGCTCATAAATAATGATGGTATCGAAAGACCTACCGGAATTATCGATGAGAGTTTGAATAATTTTGATGAAGATCATCCCGAATTTTTTCGTTATTTTCTTGATGAATCTTTGAAAGATTCTTGGGATAGGCTATTAAGGATCCAAGCCAGCTACGTGCCCCAATATCAAATTGAGATTTACTTGAGAAGTTTTTATGTTGGCTTACCTTCTTCTTTCAAGCAAGTTTTAGGTTCTATTTGAAGAAGGTTTTCTTGAAGGGGATTCCATCGATACCTATGAAAAGATGAAATCTATATTTGGGCACCCCATGAGTGAAAAGGTTGAATCCACCTCTCTTTTGTGTTTTTATCAGAATGAAATTATCAAAGAAATGAAGGCTAGCTTAGATGCAAATTTCGTAGTGTGCTTAATCTTTCTTCTGCCATTAATGGCCACATACTCTCACAAAATAGAAAGATAAATGCTTTAGATAAGAAGTTCTCTCTTTATCATCAAATGGGAGAAGGTGACAATACCTAGATCTATCCTTGTTTTTACGCCTAGCTAGGGGCGTTAAACGATAGCGCCTGTTGGGAGGCAACCCAATTTTATTTTTGGTTTTTACTTTTTGTTCCTGTTTAGTAATAAATAATTCATCTAGCTTCTGTTTATATGTGGTTTTATGTTTTAATTAGTGTTTGTGCCAAGTAGAACCTTTGGGAAGACTTGGGTGAAGTCTTTGCGATCTTGCTGTAAAAACAGAAACTTTTGCGCTCACGAGATTAGCTGGCATTTTTTACTGGATAGTGCTTTTAGGTTGATTATTTTTTGCAGATGATTAATAAATAAATTCTCAGGTCCAAAAATTTATTTCAGAATTTTTGGAGTTACAGAAGTATTCAAACATTACAAATTGCTACAGACTGTTCTGTTTTTGACAGATTCTGTTTTTCGTGTGTTGTTTGCTTATTTTGATAAATCTATGAGTAGTATAGGGGGGTATGAACCATAGAGAAGTTGGAATACATTAGGTTTAAAACCAATATAAACAAATAATGAGTTCATTACAGTACCTTAAAGTGGTGGTTTATTTTCTTATACTAACGGAGCTCATGAGATTTTCTGTTTAAGTTTTGTGTTGTGAAGTTTTCAAGTTTTTGGGTAAAGATTTGATGGATTATGGAATAAGGAGTGGCAAGAGCCTAAGCTTGGGGATGCCCAAGGAACCCCAAGGTAAAGTTCAAGGACAACCAAAAAGCCTAAGCTTGGGGATGCCCCGGAAGGCATCCCCTCTTTCGTCTTCATCTATCGGTAACTTTACTTGAGGCTCTATTTTTATTCACCACATGATATGTGTTTTGCTTGGAGCGTCTTGTATGATTTGAGTCCTTGCTTTTTAGTTTATCACAATCATCCTTGCTGTACACACATTTTGGGACAGACACAGATGAATCGGAATTTATTAGAATACTCTATGTGCTTCACTTATATCTTTTGAGCTAGATAATTTTGCTCTAGTGCTTCACTTATATCTTTGTAGAGCACGGTGGTGGTTTTTATTTTATAGAAATTATTGATCTCTCATGCTTAACTAATATTATTTTGAGATTCTTTTAGAACATCATGGTAATTTCATTTGGTTATAAAACTAGTCCTAATATGATGGGCGTCCAAGATGGGTATAGTAAAAACTTTCATAAAAAGTGCGTTGGATGCTATGAGAAGTTTGATACTTGATGATTGTTTTGAGACATGAGGATGGTGATATTAGAGTCATGCTAGTGAATTAATTGTGAATTTGAGAAATACTTGTGTTGAGGTTTGCAAGTCCCGTAGCATGCACGTATGGTAACCGTTGTGTAACAAATTTGAAGCATGAGGTGTTTCTTTGATTGTCTTCCTTATGAGTGGCGGTTGGGGATGAGCGATGGTCTTTTCCTACCAATCTATCCCCCTAGGAGCATGCGCGTAGTGCTTGGTTTTTGATGACTTGTAGATTTTTGCAATAAGTATGTGAGTTCTTTATGACTAACGTTGAGTCCATGGATTATACGCACTCTCACCCTTCCACCATTGCTAGCCTCCCGAGTACCGCACAATTTTTGCCGGTACCATAAACCCACCATTTACCTTCCTCAAAACAGCCACCATACCTACCTATTATGGCATTTCCATACCCATTCCGAGATATATTGCCATGCAACTTTCCACCGCCCCATTTACTATGACACGTTCCATCATTGTCATATTGCCTTGCATGATCATGTAGTTGACATCGTATTTGTGGCAAAGCCACCATCATAATTATTTCATATATGTCACTCTTGATTCATTGCACATCCCGGTACACCGCCAGAGGCACGCATATAGAGTCATATTTTGTTCTAAGTATCGAGTTGTAATCTTTGAGTTGTAAATAAATAGAAGTGTGATGATGATCATTATTAGAGCATTGTCCCGTGTGAGGAAAAAAAGAGAAAGGCTAAAGAAGCCCAAAAAAGAGAGAGAAAGGCCAAATAAAAAAGAAGGCCCAAAAAAATGAGAGAAAAAGAGAGAAGGGACAATGCTACTATCCTTTTTCCACAGTTATGCTTTAAAGTAGCACCATGATCTTCATGATAGAGAGTTTCTTATTTTGTCACTTTCATATACTAGTGGTAATTTTCGTTATAGAACTTGGCTTGTATATTCCAACAATGGGCTTCCTCAAATGCCCTAGGTCTTCGTGAGCAAGCAAGTTGGATGCACACCCACTTAGTTTTCTTTTGTTGAGCTTTTCATGTATTTATAGCTCTAGTGCATCTGTTGCATGGCAATCCCTACTCACTCACATTGATATCTATTAATGGGCGTCTCCATAGCCCGTTGATATGCCTAGTTGATGTGAGACCATCTTCCTCTTTTTTGTCTTCTCCACAGCCACCACTCTATTCCACCTATAGTGCTATGTCCATGGCTCGCGCTCATGTATTGCGTGAAAGTTGAAAAAGTTTGAGAATACTAAAGTATGAAACAATTGCTTCACCTGTCATCAGGGTTGTGCATGATTTGAGCATTTTTGTGTGACGAAGATGGAGCATAGCCAAACTATATGATTTTGTAGGGATGAACTTTCTTTGGCCATGTTATTTTGAGAAGACATAATTACTTTGTTAGTATGCTTGAACTATTATTATTTTTATCTTAATATTAAACTTTTGTCTTGAATCTTTTGGATCTGAACATTCATGCCACAATAAAGAAAATTACATTGATAAATATGCTAGGTAGCATTCCACATCAAAAATTCTGTTTTTATCATTTACATACTCGAGGACGAGTAGGAATTAAGCTTGGGGATGTTTGATACGTCTCCAACGTATCTATATTTTTTGATTCTTCCATGCTATTATATTACCTGTTTTGGATGTTTAATGGGCTTTAATATGCTCTTTTATATTATTTTTGGGACTAACCTATTAACAGAAGGCCCAGTGCCAGTTTCTGTTTTTTTTCCTATTCCAGTGTTTTGGAGAAAAGGAATACCAAACCGAATCCAAACGGAATGAAACATTCTTGATGATCTTTCTTGGAACAAATGCAATCCAGAAGACTTGGAGTTGAAGTCTGGAACTCCGCGAGGCGGCCATGAGGCAGGAGGGCGCACCCAGGGGGGTAAGCGCGCCCCCACCCTCGTGGGCCCCATGGAGCTCCACTGACATACTTCTTTCGCCTATATATACTCTTATACCCTAAAACATCAGGGGGAGCCACGAAACCACTTTTCCACCGCCTCAACCTTCTGTACCCGTGAGATCCCATCTTGGGGCCTTTTCGGCGATCTGCCGGGGGAGGAATTGATCACGGAGGGCTTCTACATCAACACCATAGCCTCTCCGATGAAGCATGAGTAATTTACCACAGACCTGCGGGTCCATAGTTATTAGCTAGATGGCTTCTTCTCTCTCTTTGGTTCTCAATACAAAGTTCTCCTCGATGTTCTTGGAGATCTATTTGATGTAATACTCTTTTGCGGTGTGTTTGCCGAGATCCGATGAATTGTGGATTTATGAACTTGATTATCTATGAATATTATTTGGTTCTTCTTTGAATTCTTATATGCATGATTTGATATCTTTGTAAGTCTCTTCGAATTATTGGTTTAGTTTGGCCTACTAGATTGATCTTTCTTGCAATGGGAGAAGTGATTAGCTTTGGGTTCAATCTTGTGGTGTCGTTTCCCAGTGACAGCAAGGGCAGCAAGGCACGTATTGTATTTTTGCCATCAAGGATAAAATGATGGGGTTTATATCATATTGCTTGAGTTTATCCCTCTACATCATGTCATCTTGCTGAATGCGTTACTCCGTTCTTATGAACTTAATACTCTAGATGCATGCTGGATAGCGGTCGATGTGTGGAGTAATAGTAGTAGATGCAGAATCGTTTCGGTCTACTTGATATAGACGTGATGCCTATATTCATTATCATGGCCTTAGATATCTTCATAACTATGCGCTTTTCTATCAGTTGCTCGGCAGTAATTTGTTCACTGACCGTAATACATGCTATCTTGAGGGAAGCCACTAGTGAAACCTATGGCCCCGGGGTCTCTTTCTTATTATATTGCATCTCTTTTATTCACATCGCTTCTCGTTTACTATTTTGCAATCTTTACTTTCCAATCTATACAACAAAAATACCAAAAAAAATATCTTACTATCTTTATCAGATCTCACTTTTGCGAGTGGTCGTGAAGGGACTGACAACCCCTTTATTGCGTTGGTTGCAAGGTTCTTGATTGTTTGTGCAGGTACTAGGTGACTTGCACGTTGTCTCCTACTGGATTGATACCTTTGTTCTCAAAAACTGAGGCAAATACTTACGCTACTTTGCTGCATCACCCTTTCCTCTTCAATGGAAAACCAACGCATGCTCAAGAGGTAGCAGCCGGCGCTTGAAGCGCTCTTGTTCGAGGGGTTCCTCTGGCACGATAAAATCTTCGTCGCCGAGGCTCATGTCGTCCTCGGAGAGTGGCAGATAGTTGCTATCCTTCGAGTCTTCGTTCACTGCTTGCTCGTCAGGGTCAACCTGCCCGTCCTCCCGATCATCCTGTTTGGATGTTGGTTTGATGGGGTCCTCTTGGTCTTCGTTGTTCTCCGGAGTATCATTGTCTCCGGTGCCGGTATTGCTGTCCTTTCGGCGACGCGATTTAGAGCAGTGCCGCTGACGTTGACGTTTGGTGGTATCTCAGGAGGTTCGTCCTCGACTGGATTTTTAGCATCGCCGTCTTCTTGTTTAGGTGTGTCTACCACGTATACGTCATATGAGGAAGTGGCCGTCCAGCGTCCGATGAACGGCGGGTTTTGGGTCTGCTCCTCTCCGGCATCGTCGTCCATACAGTCGATGTCTTCGGAGGCGTAGTCAAGCAATGTTGTTAGATCCTCGATAGTGGCTATAAAGTGGGAGGTGGGTGGGAAGTAATATTCCCTATTTTCAGCCCCTAGTCCGGGCTGGGCGCAATTCGAAAGTGGTTCCTCTGTGATAGCGAGGGATCGCATTAAGTCTAGCTCCTCGTTTAAGAGCGAGGATTGGATGGGGACCAAAGTTCCCAGGTCAAACTCGCGTGACGCGGGCTTCGAGGGTTCGGAGCTAGTATCCGGAGAAGAGCGCGGCTTTGTGATAACTGCCGGTGGCGCTATTCTCTCTGGTTCTCCGGCGTTGAGCTCTATAGCTCCAGAGAGTCCGGCGGGTTCTAAACTCCCGTCTTCGGGCCTGATGACGTGCTCCGGATCTAAGGCCGGAGCGGTAGTTGGAGCCGCGAACCCTTGGAAGATCAAGTCTCCTCGGATATCAGCGGCATAGTTTAGATTTCCAAAACTGATCTGGTGACCAGGGGCATAGCTGTCGATCTGCTCCAGGTGGCCAACCGAGTTGGCACGCAGTGCAAAGCCGCCGAATACAAAGATCTGGCCGAGGAGAAAAATCTCCTTCGCGGCAGCATAGTTGTAGATGATTGATGGAGCCATCGGGCCTTTCGACGACGGCACAGTGGAACTCTCAATGAAAGCACCAATGTCGGTGTCAAAACCGGCAGATCTCGGGTAGGGTGTCGCGAACTGTGCGTCTAAGGATCAAAGGTAACAGGAGGCAGGGGACACAATGTTTTCCCAGGTTCGGGCCCTCTTGATGGATGTAATACCCTACTTCCTGCTTCATTGACTTTGATGAGTATTGGGGTTACAAGAGTTGATCTATCTCGAGATCGTAATGGCTAAACCCTAGATGTCTAGCATGTATGATTATGATTGCCTCTACGGACTAAACCCTCCTGTTTATATGGACATCGGACGGGGCTAGGGTTGTACAGAGTCGGTTTACAGAGAAAGGAATCTTCATATCCGAACGCCAAGCTTGCCATCCACGCAAAGGAGAGTCCCATCCGGACACGGGGGAAGACCTTCAGTCTTGTATCTTCACGGCCCATCTGTC
Source organism: Triticum aestivum (assembly GCF_018294505.1). Taxonomy (NCBI): domain Eukaryota; kingdom Viridiplantae; phylum Streptophyta; class Magnoliopsida; order Poales; family Poaceae; genus Triticum; species Triticum aestivum. Next base: position 361,804,259 of record NC_057799.1, read on the forward strand.
CGGCCCATGTTACATAGCCTGGACACCAGGACTCCCTCACCCGACCCCCTGTCTTCATTGACCGGCACCTGCTTTGTTTCAGCCCTATCCTGAGAGAACAACTGCTTCTTCTTTGCTGGTGCAACCCCTGGGGCCTCCGGGGCTCCCTCCCCACTTGGGCGCGCGACCGCCGCAGCCCTGAAGGCGAGCTTGAGGGCCGAGAGCGCATCCTTTGTGTCCCCCACCACGGTGAGGACGCCGTTGCTTCCCGGCATCTTCATGAGGTTGTAGCCAGGATGGGTTGCTGCCATGAACTTGGCCAAGGCCGGGTACCCGAGAATGGCGTTGTACAGAAGGCAATGCGGGCGATGTTGAAGTCGATGAGCTCGGTGCGGTAGTTGTCGCGGGTGCCGAAGGTGACAGGGAGGCGGATCTGCCCCAGGGGGCAGGTGGAGCCGTCAACGACCCCGGAGAAAGGCTTGGTTGGGCGGAGCCGGCCGTGGGGCACATGGAGTAGGCCGAACGCTTCCACGGAGAGGACATTGAGGCCGGCGCCGCCGTCGATGAGGGTCCTGGTGACCGCTACGTTGCAGATGGTGGGGGTGCAGAGCATCGGAAACGCGCCAGCGCCGGCCGTGGTCGCGGGGTGGTCCCTCGAGTCGAAGGTGAGGTCGGCCTTAGGCACCGCCCAGCCCGGAGGAGCTGCCCGTTGCATGCTGGCGGTGCCCGTGTGGCGAAAGAACTGCTTGATGTGGCAGTCCGAGGCTGGCGCCTGTGAGCCGCCAAGGAGGGCAGCAACGGCGTGGAGCGCTGGCGCCGCGAAGCGCGTGAGGAAGAGGACGCGCAGCTCCTCCCAGGAGGCCACTGAAGACTCCGGCAAGCCCTGGAGCCAAGCGCGCGGCACACCCGTAAGGGTCATGGGTAGCCAGCTCGCCATGGCCTTGTCGTCACCGCCGGGCGCCCAAACAGCCTCCGTATACACCTGGAGAAATCCTGCCGGATCCGCCGCGCCCATCGTATCGAGGCGGCAGCTCCGGCCTAAACTTGGGCAGCCACTACACTCGCTGCAAGGCAGGGGTGAATGCTCGGAGGCCCATTGCACCTCTTAACACACTCGGCGGTCCGGTCTGTGGAGTGGCGCCCTCCATGAGAGCCGAACGGCTTGGGCGGGGTACAGCAGGCGAAGATGTGAATCTTTGACGCACCCCTACCTGGCGCGCCAAATGTCGGATTCGGGGCCCCGCAGACCCTAGATAGATTCGAACGCTGGGGTGCATGCGAAGAACTCAACCTCCCCAGTCTACCAACTCGTCCATCTCACGGCCTAGCTCGATGAACTGGAAGGAAATGGAACAAGGAAATTTACCAAGGTTCGGGCCACCTTGCGGTGTAAAACCCTACTCCTGCTTTGTGGTGGCTTAGCCTCGAGGTGGGCTGAGGATGAACTAGTACAGTGGGAGAACAACCTCAGGAGTTGTGTTCTTGTGCGTATGAGTGTGTGTGTCGGATGTGGGGTTCCGGCAAAACCCTTAAGGTTCGACTCTGGGGTGCGCGCGAAGTTCTTTCCCTCCTATCGATCCACGCCCTAGCTCGCTACGATCTCGCGGACGAACTCGACGAACTCACAACACAGAAAGACACGAGATTTATACTAGTCCGGGCCACCGTTGTGGTGTAATACCCTACTCCAGTGTGGTGGTGGTGGATTGCCTCTTGGGCTGATGATGAACAGTACAAGGGGGAAGAACAACCTCCTGAGGTTGAGGCGTTCTTATGCTCAACTAGCTTGTGTGGGTGAGATGCCTCTGAATGTGTTATCATATGCCTCTACTGTGGTGGCTAGCTCTACTTATATAGGCCCTGGTCCTCTCCCCAAATATTGAGTGGGGAGGGAGCCAACAATCGGCGGGCAATTTGAAAGGGGACAGCTGGTACAAGCTATCCTGACAAAAGTGGTCTTCGCCTGCAAAAGGCTCTGGTGGTGACGCCGTCTTGGGCTCCATGGTGACCTCCGTCTTGCCGTCCTGCTGGTCTTGGTCTCGTTGCGACGATATGGAAGCCTTTGCCTGATGAATCGGTACTCCGCGCATGCGCCTGCCTCCTTAGCACCAAAGAGGAAACAAGGACGTTGTGCGCGCTGGCGCCCGCCTGGTGTCGATCGTCATGGTTCATGTCACGAGTGCCTCGCGAGGTTTGCCCTGCCTTAATATCTCCGCTCCTCGTGAGGCAACCTGGTGAGGCTGCTCCTGAGGAGGTCTTGTGTCGTCCGCCTCGCGAGGCTTGGCCCCTCGCGAGGGTCTTGGATGCCTTGTTGTTGAAGATGGGCTGTACAGCCTGCTAGCAAAGCCACACCGTGGGCCGCAGGCAGCCAAGTCTGGGGACCCCCATTCCCAGAATGCCGACAGTAGCCCCCGGGCCCAAGGTGCACTCGGGCTTGGCTTTGAGGCGAAGCCAAAGGTCAAGCACAGAGCGCCGCGGGCCCCAAAAGCCTGCGGCCTCGGTTGACGCGTGGCGGTTGATTGGACGTGGGCGTCTCCACTTCCCCATGTTGCCTCAACAACTGCTCGATTTGACAAGTCCCTGCGACATGCAAGGAAAACCATCATTACCTGCGATCGTGGCAAGCGCCGGTTGGCCTTCTTCCCCTATAAATGGGGAGGGGGGTGGAGCCCCCGTCGCCCATCTCTTCCTTGCTCGCTTGCTTCTTCCTCCTCACTCCATTGCTAGCAGCGCCACCAATGGCGCCACGAAGGAAGTTCTCTGCCGCCGAGAAGGGGAAAGCCCCTCGCGAGGGACCCGTCTCCCTGGCGCCCAAGCGCGGACGCGGCCGTCCGCGTAAGCACGCCACGACCCGCGACGCGACCCACCGTCGTGGCGGCGCCGCGGCACGCGGAGGGGGTCGTCCCGGCTATGGTGGTCCAGTTGAAGAAGGGAGGCGTGCCATGGTGGCGGCCCTCCCTGTCCGCGCTTTCATTCGGCGGAAGTGTCGCCGGAGTTCGTCGTCTGGTCGGAGAACCCGGCCGGCAACTAGCTCCAGCTTCCGCGCTTCTTCGTCGAGGAACAACCGGCCTCTGGTCCAGGGGGGGCTCTGGTTGCACGCGGATGGTTGCTGCAGCAAGGCCTCTTGGGTCGTGGTCGAGACTTCCACCGCGGGCAACATAGCCCTGGCCCGCGGCTGGCAGACGTCCGCCCACGCGCGCGGCCTGGGCAGGTGGTGCACCCTCCACTTCAAGTATGATGGTGGAGCGACCCTCTACGTGAGGGTGTTTAGGGAAGATGGTCACCGCGCCGGGTGCTGCCCCGAGGGGAACGACAGCGAGGAGGTGCTCGGCCTTGGTGATGGTCGCGACGAGGATGAGGGCGAGCCCGCCCTCGGCGGCGACCGTGTCTCATCCAGCTACGGCGGCTCTTCCTCCAGCGACAGCTCCAGCAGTGGTGGCTACGACTAGCCGCCGTGCCGCCGCGCCCGCTTTGAAGGCGGCAGTGGGTTGTCTCATCGCCGCGCCTCCGTGAAGCGCGAGGAGGGGTCCGGCTAGGCTCGGGATGTTGCTAGGGGCCTGCCTCCGTGGATCGCTGCAACGCTGCTTTTGTTTTGCTCTTTTTCCTGCATCAAGAATGAAACCAGTATGGGCCCGGAGGGGCGTGTATCGAACTATGGTTCCTTGGTTATTGCACTATGCGTGTTGTTCCCGTGCCATGTTGTTATTTTGTGCAAAGATAACTTAACCTGGTGTATTCGGGACGCCCTCCTCCTTACGAGGTGTTTGTTTCCTCGTGTCCATCTTGACTTGGCGGTCTGTGTTCGCTCAGGAGCTGCAAAAATTCGTTAGGAGGTGTGCTAGAAGATTGCCATTCACCCAAGCCTTGACCTGGCACTTTGTATCGTGGTACCCGAGGGGCACAGACTAGGAGAGATGCGCCAGTTTTTGGGCTCGAACGAGGGTGGCTCGCGAGAAGGCATAGAGGAGAAAATGCTTGCGAGGGCACCTGCCTAGCCCCCTCGCGAGGTATGCGAGAGAGAGAACACGAGCGAACCAGAGCCAGCAAATGCGGTAAGAGGCGAGGGAATCGAATCAGCAAGGAACACCAAAGGCAAACTTCAATTAAGGAAAAACGAGCCAACTACGGAAAGCAAATGAAAAGCCGCGTCCGGCACCTAATCTGGTCTTCAAGTCTTCTCACCAGCGCGGAGCTAAGTGCTGCCACTAGGCGTGGGAGGGAGCCCTAGGGCCTGAGGTCGGCACCCCTGAGACTCCGGGGCGTGTACAGCCCCACTCATTATTACGAGAGAGTGTCATGGGCGGCGATTCTTCAAAGGCACCGGGCCTTCTTCACAGGCTCTGGGCCTTTCTCCACAGGCTCTGGGCCTTGCTTCATGGGTAGAACTTCCGGAGGTGCTGGATGTTCCAGGCGTTTTGGATAGGTATCCCGTCCTGTGTCTCCAGGCGCACGGCGCCAGGCCTGGAGATGTGGACGACCTTGAACGGGCCCTCCCACATGGGTGAAAGCTTATGCAGCCCTTCCCTGGAGAGGACCCGCCTCAGGACGAGGTCACCCGTCTCGAGCGTCCTGGAGCGGATGTTGCGGAAGTGGTATCGCCGCAGCGCTTGCTGGTACCTTGCCGCCCTCAGTGCAGCTTCGCGATGACGTTCCTCCCCCAGCACGAGATCCATCCCCCGCGTGGCGTCCTGCTGCATTTCATTGAACGCCAGGACCCGTGCGGAGCGATGCTTGACCTCGTGAGGAAGGACTGCTTCAGCTCCATAGACAAGGAAGAATGGGGTCTCGCCCATTGGCTTGGTGGCGGTGGTGCGGATGGACCATAGCACGGACTGAAGCTCATCGTGCCAGCCCCTGCCATAGGCCTCGAGCTTCTTCTTGAAGGTCCCGGTCTTGAGGCCCCTCAGGACCTCCGCGTTGGCGCGTTCGGCCTGACCATTGCTCGTGGGGTGCGCCACCGAAGCGTAGCAGATCTGCGTTCCAAGGTTAGCACAGTAGGTTTTGAAGAGGTTACTAGTAAACTGCAAGCCGTTATCTCTGATGATGCGGTTGGGGACCCCGAAGCGGCTCATGAGGCCCTTGATGAACTTGACAGCAGAGCTAGCTGGGATGGTACGGACGGCTTCCACTTCCGCCCACTTGGTGAACTTGTCGATGTCGACATAGAGGTAGCGGTAGCCCCCTGGTGCTTGAGGGAATGGGCCCAAGATGTCCAGCCCCCAGACTGCGAACGGCCTCGTGAGCGGGATGGTCTGGAGGCCCTAAGCCGGCTGATGAATTTGCTTGGCGTGGAACTGGCAAGCTTCGCAGCACTTCACCAACTCGGCCGTGTCGTTGAGCGCCGTGGGCCAGTAGAATCCACTGCGGAACACCTTGCCGACGAGAGTCCGTGATGGCGACTGGTGCTCGCAGTCCCCACCGTGTATGTCAACCAGCAACTCCTTTCCTTGGTCACCGGAAATGCAGCGCAGCGTAACATCGTTCGGTCGCTTCCTGTACAACTCACCGTCCTGGATACAGTATGCTGTGGCTTGCCGGGCCACGCTCTCTGCGTCCTCTTCCTTCTCCGGCAGCGTTCCTTGCATCAGGTACTCCTTGAATTCCTTGGTCCAACATTCCTCCTGGGGCTCGAGCGCCAAGGGCAAGCGAGCTCCTGAGGTCGGGCCACAGGCTGGGGCTCCTGTGGCAGGTGGTTGTGGGAGCTCCTCCCGAGGCTGAACCATGCTTGAAAGTGCTGGCGTCGCCGACGGCTTGAAGAGCCGCTCTTCGAAGACGCCAGGATCCTGGGGCTGCCGCTTGGATGCCCTAATGGCGATGTCGTCGGCTTCCTTATTGGTGCCCCGGGGCACGTGCTGCAGCTCCAGGCCCAAGAACTGCTTCTCCATCTTGCACACCTCCGTGAGGTATGCCTCCATATGCTCGTCCTTTGGCTCATATACTTTGTTGGATAAGTTGACAAGGAGCTGCGAGTCGCCTCTAACGGTAAGGCGCTTCACTCCCAGAGTTGCCGCAGCCTTCAGGCCGGCTATGAGGCCCTCGTATTCTGTGATGTTGTTGTAGACCTTCTCGCCCTGCTGAAAGCAGAGCTGCACGGCATAGTAGAGCTTGTCCTGAGTGGGCAAGATGAGTACTGCCCCAGCCCCCTGATGCGCAAAGGCGCCGTCGAAATACATGACCCAGCCATCCGGCGCCTCGCTACCCGGCGAGGTGGACCGGTCTTCGCCTACTTCAAGTGCCGGGGCATCCGTCCATTCCGCGACAAAATCAGCAAGCGCGGCCCCCTTGATGACCCGGGTAGTGCTGAACTCCAACTGGAACGCTTGCGGCTCGATGTTCCATTCTGCGACCCTTCCAGCAGAGTTCGGGCTCCTGAGCACTCTCTCCAACGGGTAGGCAGAGACGACCTTGATGGGGTGGCCCTGGAAGTAGTGTCGCAGCTTGTGCGAGGCCACCAATAGTGCGAGCAAGAGCTTTTGAGGCATGGGATATCGTGCCCTTGCGTCCCGTAACACCGTGCTGACAAAATACACCGGGTGCTCGACAAGGGCTGGTGCGTTGGTGAGGCTTGTGTCTTGCGGGGGCCCGGACGTCTCCTGAGGTGGTGAAACTCCTGATGCCTGGTCGCCTACAGGGGTTTCTGTGACGTTGTCCTGCCGAGCTTGGTCCTCTGTCGACGCTGCTGCGGTTCCCGCGGCGCCTTCCTGATCTTGCGTCATTTCAGCTGTAGCTTGGCGTAGCGCGCCCTTGGCCTGATGCTCCTCCCGAACCACCACCAGCGCTGCGCTGACAGAGTACGGGGTGGCGGCAAGGTAGAGCACCAGGGGCTCGAGAGGTCATGGCGCCACCATCACCGGAGGGCTGGTCAGGTATTTCTTGAGGTCTTGGAAGGCTCGGTCGGCCTCCGGGGTCCACTCGAACGGGCCCTTCTTCTTCATGAGCTTGAAGAAGGGTAAGGCGCGCTCTCCCAGCTTGGAGATGAAGTGCCCCAACGCGGTCACCCGTCCCGCCAGCTTCTGCATCTCTTTGAGGGTCTGCGGTGGGCTCATGTCCTCGATGGCCTTGATCTTCTCCGGGTTCACCTCGATCCCCCTGTGGGACACGAGGAATCCCAGCAGCTTGCTGAAAGGGACACCGAACACATACTTCTCTGGGTTGAGCCACAAGTTCACCTGGCGCAGGCTCTCGAAGGTCTCCTCCAAGTCTTGAATCAAGGTTCTTGCCTCCCGAGACTTCACCACTATGTCGTCGACATAGGCCTCTGTGTTTCTCCCGAGCTGTCGCCCCAAGGCGACATGCATCAGCCACTGAAAGGTCGCGCCCGCGTTGCGCCGCCCGAAGGGCATGCAGGTGTAGCAATACACCCCACACGGAGTCAGGAAGGCTGTCTTCTCTATATCTTCCACCGCCATCTGGATCTGGTGATACCCTGAGAACGCATCCAGGAAGCACAGCAAGTCACACTCGGCGGTGGAGTCGACGATCTAGTCGATGCGTGGGAGAGGGAACAGGTCTTGCGGGCACACCTTGTTGAGGTTGGTGAAGTTGACGCACATTCGTTCCTTCCCGCCTTTGTTCGGTACTATGACGGGGTTCGCCAGCCATGTGGGGTATCGAACCTCGCGAATGGTACCCGCTGCCTCCAACTTGCGGGTCTCTTGGACGATGAAGGCTTGCTTCTCCGTGGATTGCCGCCTCGCTCGTTGCTTGACGGGGCGCATGTTGGGGCACACCCTTAATTGATGTTGAATCACCTCTCTCGGGACAGCTGATTGGGCTCCCACGCGAATATATCCTTGTTTGCGCGCAAGAACTTCACCAACGCCTCTTCTTGGATGGAATCGAGGCTGGCACCTATGGTGAAGGTGGCTCCTGAGGACCGTCCTCGTCGACCAGCACCTGCTTGGTTTCTGCCTTGTCTTGGGTGAACAGTTGCTTCTTCTTGGTAGGCGCGGCCTCCTTGGCCTCGGGGGTATCGGCGTCGGCGGGCTGCGCCGCCACTGCGGTCTTGAAGGCAAGCTTGAGTGCCGTCACGGCCTCCTTGGTGTCCCCCTTGATGGTGAGGACACCTTTGCTCCCAGGCATCTTCATGAGGTTATAGGCCGGATGAGTCGCTGCCATGAACTGGGCCAGAGCTGGGTACCCGAGGATGGCGTTGTACGGGAGGCCAATGCGGGCGACTTCGAAGTCGACCAGCTCGGTGCGGTAGTTGTCGCGCGTGCCGAAGGTGACGGGGAGGCAGATCTGCCCCAAAGAGTGGGCAGCGCCACCACCAACCCCTGAGAAAGGCTTGCTGAGGCCGAGCTGCTCGAGTGGCACGTGAAGGAGGCCGAAGGCCTCTACAGAGAGCAAGTTGAGGCCTGCACCGCCGTTGATGAGGGTCTTGGTAACAGCCACGTTGCAGATCGTGGGCATGCAGAGCATTGGGAGCCTACCCGAGCCGGTGGTAGAGTCGGGATGGTCTTCTGAGCTGAAGGTGAGGTCGGCCTCTGGCGCAGCCCAACCCGGTGGAGCCCCCGGGCGCTTGGAAGCGGCACCGATCTGACGGAGGAACGGCTTGATGTGGCGATCTGAAGTAGAAAGTAGGGCTGCTCGGGAAGCCGCCAAGCAGGGCTGCGACTGCGTGGTGTGCCGGCACCGCGTAGAAAGTAGTGAAGAGGTCGCGGAGTTCCCCCCACGACGCCACCGTGGATCCAGGGAGGTTGAGCAGCCAGGCTCGTGGCTCGCCGACGAGGGCCATGGGGAACCAGTTGGCCATGACCTTGTCGTCGCCCCCGGCCTCGAGGATGGCCTCCTTGTATGCCAGTAGGAACGGCGACGGGTCCGCTGCGCCATCGTAGCACGGCGGCATCTCCGGCCTGAACTTTGGTGGCCATCGCACCTGCCGCAGGGCGGGGGCCAGGGCTCGGAGCCCCTGGCCCCGTCGTCGATGCCGGCCGCCGGAGGTGATGACGGTGCGCCGGCCATGCGGGCGAAGCGTAGATCGACGGAAGAGAAGCCTCAGCGCACCCCTACCTGACGCGCCAAATGTCGGATGTGGGGTTCCGGCAAAACCCTTAAGGTTCGAATTCTGGGGTGGGCGCGAAGTTCTTTCCCTCCTATCGATCCACGCCCTAACTCGCTACGATCTCGCGGACGAACTCGACGAACTCACTACACAGAAAGACATGAGATTTATACTGGTTCGGGCCACCGTTGTGGTGTAATACCCTACTCCAGTGTGGTGGTGGTGGATTGCCTCTTGGGCTGATGATGAACAGTACAAGGGGGAAGAACAACCTCCTGAGGTTGAGGCGTTCTTGTGCTCAACTAGCTTGTGTGGGTGAGATGCCTCTAAATGTGTTATCAGATGCCTCTACTATGGTGGCTAGCTCTAGTTATATAGGCCCTGGTCCTCTCCCCAAATATTGAGCGGGAAGGGAGCCAACAATCGGCGGGCAATTTGAAAGGGGACAGCTAGTACAAGCTATCATGACAAAAGTGGTCTTCGCCTGCAAAAGGCTCTGGTGGTGACGCCGTCTTGGGCTCCATGGTGACCTCCATCTTGCCGTCTTGCTGGTCTTGGTCTCGTTGCACCGATATGGAAGCCTTTGCCTGATGCCTTAGTACTCCGCGCCTGCGCCTACCTCCTTAGCACCGAAGAGGAAACAAGGACGCTGCGCGCGCTGGCGCCCACCTGGCGCCTGCCTGGTGTCGATCGTCATGGCTCACGTCACGAGTGCCTCGCGAGGTTTGCCCTGCCTTGATACCTCTGCTCCTCGCGAGGCAGCCTGGTGAGGCTGCTCCTGAGGAGGTCTTGTGTCGTCCTCCTCGCGAGGCTTGGCCCCTCGCGAGGGTCTTGGATGCCTTGTTGATGAAGATGGGCCGTACAGCCTGCTAGTAAAGCCACGCCGTGGGCCGCAGGCAGGCAAGTCTGGGGACCCCCGTTCCCAGAACGCCGACAGTGTGGATGGTATGAATCCCGATCCCGTCTATGGTGGTGGCTAGGCTATACTTATTGGGGCCTTGGTCCTCTTCCCAAAATGAAGACAACTAATACATCTTATCCTGACGAAAGGTGGTCTGCGTCTGCAAAGCTTCTGGTCGTGATGCCGTGGTGGGCTCAGCGATGACCTCCGTCCTGCCGTCCTGGCAGTCTTGGTCTTGTTGCATGGAAATGGAAACCTTTGGTTGATGCCTCGGGACTCCGGCCTGTACTCGCCTCTTTAGCACCAAAGAGGAAACCTGCTGTACTGCGCCGGCTGGCGCCCGCCTGGCCTTGGTTGTCATGGCTCGCGTCATCCGAACCTCACGAGGTGAGGGATCACATAGAAATCTCCGCTCCTCGGGAGGCAGCCTAAGGAGGCCGCTCCTTCTGGAGGTCTTGGCATCGTCCGCCTCGCGAGGCTTGGCCCCTCGCAAGGGTCTTGTGTTGTTGGTGCTGAAGATGGGCCGTACCAGGCCGTCGATCGAGCCACGCGGCGGGCCGCAGGCAGGCAAGTCTGGGTACCCCGGTTTCGGGAACGCTGACAGGTGCCTTGGGCATCCCCAAGCTTAGGCTCTTGCACTCCTTATTCCATAGTCCATCAAATCTTTACCCAAAACTGGAAAACTTCACAACACAAAACTCAACAGAAAACTCATGAGATCCGTTAGTGTAAGAAAATAAATCACCACTTTTGGTTCTGCTGTGACTCATTCTTTATTTATGTTGGTGTAATATCTGTTGTATTTCAACTTCTCCATGGTTCATACCCCCCGATACTACCCACAGATTCATCAAAATAAGCAAACAACACATAGAAAGAATTTGTCAAAACAGAACAATCTGTAGTAATCTGTAAACTTCGAATACTTCTGTAACTCCATAAATTCTGAAAAATTAGGACAACAGAGGAAATTTATATATCAACGTTGTGCAAAAAGAATCAGTATTTTATCGTGCCTCTGTTAAAAATGAGAATTATTTACTGGGCGCAAAAGTTTTTGTTTTTCAGCAAGATCAAATCAACTATCACCGTAAGCCATTCCAAAGGTCTTACTTGGCTCAAACACTAATTAAAACACCAAAACACAATTACTAAGAGGTAATAATGTGTATTTTATTCAAGAACAGTAGCAAAACAAAAAAACAAAAACAAAATTGGGTTGTCTCCCAGCAAGCGCTATTGTTTAACGCCCTTAGCTAGTAATAAAAACATAGATCTAGATGTTGTAATAGAAGTGAGGCAGATCGTCCATGCTCATCTCATATTCCCTCCTCTCGGCAGCAAGCTTTCTTTGTGGCAAACAAAAATAATCAAAAGGGCTAAATTTGATAGGGTACGGATCTATAAGATGAAGTTTGGGATGAATTGGTTCCTCCATTGGCCCTTTGTAATTGATAACTATTTATTCATTGTAAACGTTCCTTTGATTAAAAGCCCTAAGTTTATCCTTAAGTACAAACCCTAACCCATTCCTTTGCATAGAAAGATTATTGTTGAGCTCAGAAATTTTATCAATCAAAACATCAGTAGGAACTTTCTTTCTTAGGTTTTCATTGTAAGCAGCATAATCCAGAGATTGCAATCTCCTAGATTCTTCTTGATTAAAAAGGATCTCTTCTATAGGGGGACAACCACCATTAATATTATAATGAGAAAATATTTTGCCGGCCTCTTTCATCATAAACCTAAATTCGTGAGCTAGAAATATAGTGGTGACACGTTTAACAGAAGGATCTTGAATATTGGAAAATTCTAGTAAAAGCCTTTGTATGCATGGATGCATGAACAAATTGTCTTTCTAATTCAACTATAAGCAAAGATATCGCATCCGCAATACTAATTGTATTATTCAGAATTGAGCCCCCAAGCATAGGCAAAGTACCGGCACAAGTAAAGAAATCTTGAATAACCCCTTTTCCAATAATGTTACCACACCCTACAAGGAGTTTTTTAGTATGAATAATACCGGATTCTTCTCCATAGGATCATTGTTGGCAACATCATTAAAACTTCCATCAAAATCATTGCTATTTTTTTCAATGATAAACTCCCTAGATTCATACATGGTGGCAAAAACCGATCTAGCAAACGAGCAAACAAAAGGCAAGCGAAAAGACGAATGAAAGAAGGGCGAATAAAAAGGCAAATCTTTTTGTATTTTTTTGAAAACATTTTAGAAGTGGGGGAGAGGAAAACAAGAGGCAAATGGAAAATAATGTACTGCAAGAGATGAGATTTTATGATGGGTACCTTGTGGGCTTGATGTAGATCTCCCCGGCAACGGCGCCAAAAACTCTTCCTCCTACTTCTTGATCTTGCGTCGGTTTTTCCCTCGAACAGGAAAGGGTGATGCATCACAGTAGACATAAGTATTTCCCTCAGTTAAGAATCAAGGTGTCAATCCAGTAGGAGAAACGCGCAAGTCCCCAATAGATGCACCTACACAAACAATCAAACACGTTGTCAATCCCTTCACAGACACATGCAATGGTGAGATCTGATAGAGATAGATAAAACTAAATAAAAGATAACTACATTTTTTGGGTTTTTTGGTTTATAGATCTGTAAATAAAAGATTGCAAAATAGTAGATCGGAAACAAATATGATGGAACATAGACCCCGGGGCCATAGGTTTCACTAGAGGCTTCTCTCTTGAAGGCAAATAATACGGTGGGTGAACAAATTACTGTCGAGCAATTGATAGAAAAGCGGAAAGTTATGACGATACCCAAGGCAATGATTATGCATATAGGCATCACTTCCGTGTCAAGTAGACCGACTCCTGACTGCATCTACTACTATTACTCCACACATCGACCGCTATCAAGCATGCATCTAGAGTATTAGGTTCATAAAGAACGGAGCAACGCCTCAAGTAAGATGACATGATGTAGATAAATAAACTCAATCAATATGATGAAAACTCCATATTTTTATCCTCGATGGCAACAATTCAATACGTGTCTCGCTACCCCTACTTTGTCACTGGGTGAAATCACGCAAGATTGAACCCAAAGCTAAGCACCTCTCCCATCGCAAGAAAAACTCACTACTGCAAACAGAGAATTTGCCATCAGTCATTTCTTTGTCGTCTGCCAGCGGATGGCAAAGAACGTCTTTGCCATCTGCTTACAAAAAATAGACGGCAAAGAACTGACAGATGGCAAAGAACCTGGTTGCCATCAGCCAGTTCATTGCCATCTGCTAGCAGATGGCAAAGAATCTTTTCCGTCTGCTGGCAGATGGCAAAGAAGTGGGTGGGGCCCAGTGGATGACGGAGCTGTAACGGCCCACTAGCCCCACCTCTTTGCCATCTGCCAGCTGACGGCAAAGGTTCTTTGCCATCAGCCAGCTGATGGCAAAGAGGTGGGGCTTTGCCATCCGTTGGCTGATGGCAAAGAAGTGGGACTATCTCCTCCCCTCTTTTTTTCACAAAAAATATCCTCCCCTCTCTCCCAGCCCGGCCCCACCCCTCTCTCTCTCTCCCCAGCCCGGCCCCACCCCTCTCTCTCTCTCCCACCTCTCCCAGCCACCACCGCACCGCGCCCCAGCCCCGCGTTCCCGACGCCGCCCTGCACCGCCACCGGCCTGCCCCTCCCCACCACCGCAGCCCGCCCCTCCACCGTTCCAGGCCACAACGCCGCCCCCTCCCCCAACCCTCGAGGCTCTTTCCCCTTCCCCCAACCCTAGCCGCCGCACGCAGCAGCCATGGCAGACTGCACCTTCAGCGCCGGCAGCCGCCGCTCGTCCATGCTGTGAAGCCATCCCCGCCCTGCTCGCCTTCGTTCGCCGCCGTCGCGGACCGTCTCCTCCGTCCCCGACCACACATCCCCGCCCTCGTCTGCCGCCATCACCGACCGGCTCCTCCGTCCCCGACAAGTCATCCCCGTCCTGCTCGCCGTCTTCCGCCGAAGAACCCGGCGGCTGTGTCGATTCTCTGCCTCCCCGACCACCTCTTCCGATTTTGAGAAGGTGATGCCCTCTTTGCTGCCCGACCACCTCTCCCTGTACATGTTCAATAGCATTACTGGACAAATATATAGTGAACCCTCAGAAAACAGTGAAGTGGCACATACAAGTGTAACGAATTATAGTCTTGTTCCAACAAGCACTTCACATGCAGGTGCTTTAACAGGTAGATGAAATTAGTTTGTTCTCATGTACAATATCTGAGAAGAGGATGAAGTTTCACAATACAGAACTGCTCAAAAATCTAGTATAGCAAACTAGAACAAGCTTTTCCAGTTACAATTTTTTTTCTGTGCATGGATACAAAGAGATATCCCTGTTATTCCTCTAAAATTGAAAGCAAGCATATCCCAGATGAGCATGAACTAGTTGTCCTGTCCAAATTTTGAGGCAAACATTATGTTTTCTGTTATGGCTAATCAACACCACATAAAGTGTCAGTACATACTAAACTAAGTTTTTGCACTATAGTTCACATTTATCACATGTGCTTTTTTCGTTAGAATAAGCATATATACTGGTAATATATCTATTCAGTTAGATTGATGGATGTTCTGTCCTTTAGTAATTTCATTTAGCTCTCTGTATGTATGTATAACATACTGTGTTGCTAGTGGGTTAGCTACTGTACTGCTCGCCTTTGCCCAAAAAATCATTGTAAGCATCCAAGGTACTGTTACTCATGATTAAAATATATCATCTACATGCCATTCATATCATTTCCAAAGATCCAATTTTTTTGAATCTTATCCTAGAGGATACAACATATGCTCAAAGCATTTTAAAGCAAGAGTACTTTCAGATATATATGCCAAAAATATTATGTACTCTTAAATAAACTTGATATGCTACAGAATTGTGCTTCCAGTTTGCAGTAAGAGTTGAAAAAAATGATTTTCTAAATAATATTATGTACTGGAAGTACTCTTTACGCCGAAGAAGTTTGAAAGTACTAATATTATGTATGTCGTAGATGACATGTACAAGCACAACATATGGTACTTTCAGACTTTCACACTGTCCAAGCACTAGTCTGAAATTTGGCACTTTCAGACTGTCCAAGCACAAGTCTGGAAGTCTGAATTTTGGTACAAGCACAAGTAATTTCAGACTGTCGTCTTTGTTAATATTACCTTTCAGACTGTCAGTCTGAAAGTATGAAATTTGGTACAAGCTCAAGTACTTCCAGACTGTCCAAGCACAAGTCTAAAAGTCTGAAATTTTACTCAATAGAGTACTTTCAGACTGTCCAAGCACAAGTCTGAAATTTGGTACATAATATTTGCAGAATGTTTGGTACTTTTAGTCTGAACTTCAAGCACAAGTCTCTTTACCATGTAGAGGACATTTACTACAGAATCAACTATGAAAATTGGTATCAACCTTTGACAAGCATACCTGAAGACTGGATATTTCTTCTTTTCCAGCTTGTTGCACTATCCCATGTGAAGAAGCAATCTATCTGAGAAAGAAATTTTAAGAGGACTGGCCTATTAATTTTAAGAGGATTTTTAACCCAGCTTTTTCTGTTTAGTGCTGGTTTGGCTTGCCTTAGCTTTTATATTTGAACAATCAGGTTCACAAATAGATACCAACCTAGACACGAGATGGATAAACCCTATCTGATTTTGTTTTCTCCACTTGAGATTTGTAGGGGAGGTTGCATTACCCGGAGGAAAGGCAGAGGAGGGTGATGCTGATGATGCAGCAACATCATTAAGGGAGGCAAAGGAGGAGATTGGGCTTGATCCAGCCTTGGTCACTGTCGTTTCCTCGCTTGAGCACTTCTTGCCCAAGGTAAGATGTCTATGAGTTCTCGCTTATACCCCTACTGGAAAAAATCACATTGTACAGCCAAAAGGCATGTTAGTTTTTTTTTCTTCTTAGACTTCCAAACACATGCATGCAGCCAAGATTTAGGATATGCTTATAGATGTTTTGAGGATTATGTAGCAGGCTTTTCTTTACAGTCCAGTTTTTCCGGATAGAATTTATCTTTGTCCCTTTGACACCACGACACCCAGACACGACACCCCCGACCCCGACACCTCTTCGGCTTCCTGTTGACTGAAAAGGTGCTTTTCGGCCTTCCAGAGGCCGACGGGGTCATATATTTATGAATTATGAGTTAGGTCATATATTTTCCGATTTTGTTATGAAAAACATCATATATATTTGTGTTGATCGGGTGGATTTAAATGTGCAGTAGTTTCGTCGCTGCGAGGGTCTGGTGTTCGACGACCTCCCCGTGCGTTCAACGAGCTCCGCCCCGGTGTTCGTGGGTGAGCACAAATGACATCTCCTCCTCCCCCAATCATTTGTTATGTTCCGGTCTTCATGCCGATGAAACATGCTAGCTGTAGGTAGATTGAATCATCAGTATGCGTGACCACTATGCGTCTCCCGTTCGAAAGGGTTACATCTATAAATATGCATGCATTTGCATATTTATAACCGTGATTCTTTCGAATTGTCCAACGTTATCGATGGATAGCCCGAGTATGTGTAGATTGGGTTCGTTTTCCCATATGCTCTCCTCCGGATCCGATGCAGAATTTCGTCAGCGCCTCCCTGTTGTTCTCCGGGTACACATCCTCTTTGCTTATTGCGGAGACGTGTATCAGGAGAACAGTGGGGAGGTGCTGCCGAAATTTTGCGTCGGATCCGGAGTAGAGCATGGGAAAACGAACCCAATCTACACATACTCGGGTGGGATTAGGACCTATCTTTACCTATTAGCGTCTAGGTTGCATGGACGTAATAAAACTGACAAACTCTATTAACTGATGAATATGGTTTGCTAAATTATGTATATATTTCTTGTGGGTCCAGTAGCTAGGCAAGATGAGTGATCGTGCGTGGATGTACACCGGTCACACTAGTCAGAAAGACATGGCCCATGAATGGATAACAAAAACCAAGGGGTTTGTGAGAGTCGCATTTGCAAATGGACAGAGACAAACCTGGTGCCCCTGTGTCGAGTGCGACAACTATCATAAGAGGTCAGAGTTTGAAATGATCAAACACCTGCAGAAGTGGGGTTTTACGCCTAATTATACTGTCTGAACATTTCATGGTGAGTCTGCCCAACGTGCCAGAGCTGAGGAGGGCCGTCGTCGCACCGACGAGCATGGTACCGGGATGGAAGACATGGTGGAAGACTTTGATGATGCTCGGGATTCGGATGATGAGATGGAGGAATCTGCAAAGGCCTTCAATGATATGTTGGAGTCTTCAAAACGTCCTCTCCACGAGCACACCGAGCTTTGTCAGCTGGATGCCATCGCACAAGTAATGGCTCTAAAGGCTCAATTCAACTTGGGCAGAGAATGCTACGACGCGATGATGACACTATTTGGACGCTTTCTACCCAAAGGCCATGTAATGCCTGCAAACCTGTACCAGTCGGACAAAATCCTCCGTGTACTTAAGATGCCCTATGAGAAGATAGATGCCTGTGAGAAAGGATGTGCCTTATTTAGGCTTGAGTATGCGGACTTGAAGTATTGTCCCGTTTGCCAGTCTTCCAGGTATGTTGTGGTAGACAACGGTATGGGTGAGAAGAGTCAGACAAAAATTCCAGTTAATGTTCTTCGGTATATGCCAATCATACCAAGACTTCAACGTCTTTTCATGGTCGAAGAGACGGCCAGACAGATGACATGGCACAAATTGGGCAAAAGAACCGAACTGGATGCAGATGGGGAGCCGATGTTGGTACACACATCAGACGGTTTTGCGTGGAAGCGCTTCGATGCAATACATCATGCTAAAGCGGCAGATCCAAGGCATCCTCGAATCGCCGTAAGCACGGATGGGTTCAACGTGTTTGGTATGATGGCAGCCCAATACAGCTGTTGGCCTGTATTTGTCATTCCACTCAATCTCCCTCCCGGACAGATTATGCAAAGAAAGAACATTTTCCTAACGTTGATAATTCCGGGGCCCAACTATCCGGGGAAGAGTATGAATGTGTACATGCAGCCGCTTAAGGATGAATTGCAAGAAGCTTGGGATAATGGGATCAAGACATACGACGCCGCTACAAAAAAAACTTCCTAATGCGTGTGTGGTACATGTACTCGATGCATGACTTGCCGGCGTATGCGCTATTCGTTGGCTGGTGTGTGCATGGTAGGTTCCCGTGCCCCACATGCAAGGCAGCTCTTGAGTTTCGTCGGTTGCAGGCGGGTGGCAAGTTTTCTTGCTTCGACATGCATAGACAGTTCCTGGATCCTCGTCATAAGTTCAGAAAAGACAAGAAGAACTTCATCAAAGGTAGAGTTGTCAAAAACTCTGCACCACCTGCGTTGACAGGCCAACAGACCCTAGATCAGTTAAACGCTCTCGAGCCGGATCCAGAGCGTCCAGGGTATTTCAAGGGGTATAATTCGGAACACGCCTGGACTCACAAGACATGCTTGTGGGATCTGCCTTACTTCAAAGACCTCCTTTGCCCACACAACATCGACGTGATGCACACTGAAAAGAATGTCGGCGAGGCCCTCTTTGGTACATTGTTCGGCATAGAGGGGAAAACAAAGGATAATCCTAAGGCTAGAGTCGATCAGGAGGCTCTATGTGATAGACCGCTACAAAACATCCGACAACCGAAAGGAAAGAAGAACTGGGCGAAGCCAAAGGCATGGTTCAATCTTGGAAGGCCAGATATGAGAGAAATTATCCTCTGGGTGAAAAAGGAGTTGATGTTCCCCGATGGGTATGCAGCGAATCTAAAGAGGGGAGCGAGCCTTGAAAAATTGAAAATATTTGGTCTCAAGAGTCATGATTGGCACATATGGCTTGAGCGGGTAATGCCGGTGATGTTGCGTGGCTTTATCCCTGAGGATGAATGGCTAGTATTGGCAGAGCTGAGCTATTTCTTCCGTGTTCTTTGTGCGAAAGAACTATCGCCTGGCTTGCTAGAAGAACTGGAAGAGTTGGCGCCGGAGTTGATCTGCAAGTTAGAGAAGATCTTTCCACCGGGCTTCTTTAATCCAATGCAGCATTTGATTTTGCATCTCCCGACCGAGGCACGATTGGGGGGGGGGGCGTGCAGAATCGTTGGTGCTACGCAACTGAGAGGATGCAGAAGACACTTCGAGCAAAATGTAAAAATAAATGTCGAATTGAAGCATCGATGGCCGAGGCATTCATTACTGAGGAGGCGACAAACTTCGTGACAGCACACTACGAAGCCAAAAATCATCATTTGCATAATCCGAAGCCTCGGTACAATGCTGGCGACCCTAAAAAGGGTGGATCCAACCTCAGCCTATTCAAAGGGAAGCTTGCACCAGCCGGTGCTTATACTCCCTTATTGTTGGATGTCGACGAATGGCGGACCATTACGTTGTATATCTTGAACAATCTAACAGAAGTGCGGCCGTACATCGAGTAAGTTCTTGGTACATTGTTTCGCAACCTTTAATTCCTTTGAACTGCTCTTATTCCCGGATATTTGATACAGTCGATACGTCACCAAATTCTCGTATGGAGCGGTGATCCAAAAGGATTCTGTCGAAGAGTATGAGCTTCTGGCAATGCATGGACGCGGCTATCCCGGTTTCATCTCTTGGTTCAAACAAACGGTAATTTCCATTAGACCATTTCATTTCTTCGTCTATTTTCCGGCTAATGCAACAATCATTTTGTATTAAACTTGTAGGCTAGTTCAGAGTCTATGGACGCCGAATTGAGACAAGTCGCTAATGGTTTTGACTATAAGGTCCGTTCATTTGACAAATACGACATCAACGGGTATCGCTTTCATACTATGGTAAAGAGCTATCTATGGCCGACCGAAAGTCTACAAATTGTTGTGTCTCTGCTATCGGCGAAGGAGATACCGAGTATTATGGAAGAGTTGAAGCAATTTATGAACTTCTATTCTATGGTGCAAACCCACCGAACGTCGTAGTCTTCAAATGTTATTGGTTCCAGCCAAAGGAGACTAGAAGGACTCATGAACATCTAGGGCTAGTCGAAATCAAACAAAGCACCCATTTGGATGTTCCCGATGTCTATATTACGGCTCAACAGGCAACCCAAGTTTTCTATCTACCGTGGGCCTGCCAAAGTGATCCAAATCTCAATGGTTGGGATGTCGTTTATGAAGTGCCGCCACATGTTAGACCACCTCCCCCAATGAAGAGGATTATGAACCTCACATTAACCCAGACACATATGAAGGAGAGTTCTTCCAAGAAACACGTCTTTCCAAAAAACGTTTCAAGATCTGCTCTACTTCACCCCAGAACATTGAAGTAGACAGCGACAGTGAATCCGAGCATGAGCCGGAACAAGAAGAGCCGGAACATGAAGAGCCGGAACAAGAAGAGGTTACTGCTGCGGATGACCTGTCAATGCTTGACCGATTACGTAAAGGAGGCCTTCCACATGTTGATGCATTTATTGATGATGATGATGAGCACGTCATTACTGATAGTGATGATGATGATGCATTTATTGACCTCGAAGGATATGTAGATGATGAAGATTAATATTATAGTTCATGTTAGGTATTCCATTTTTTATGTTCATGATGATGATACACTTAAATTATATACATATTATTATTCATGTCAGGTATTCTTTTTTTATGTTGTACTAATTTCGTTTACTCTTTGTCATTGCAGGTGTTGACAGATGGTGGGCGCGGGTCGAGAGCGCTCTGGGGCTCCTTCCTCGGTGCGTGGTGGGAGGGGTAGTTCCATTCCACCCCAGACCCTCCGGAGAGCGCTAGATCTCAGTATGCAGACACCACCGGCGGTCGCTTCTTCTTTGGCCGGGAGAGGTCGGGGGGGGGAAGAAGAAGGAGAAGGCTAGTAGAGGTGGACGTGGCGGCGGGAGAGGTAGGAAGGCTGCCACTACACCTTCCTCGCCGCCACCCTCAGCTGATTCACCTGACCATAGGACTGCTCCGTCTGAGATGGAGCCGCCTGAGGTGGACCCATCTCGGACCCCGGTCCACGAGCCTCGGGCCGACGAGCCTTCGCCCCACGAGACTCTGGATCAGGCTACGTCACAGCCGAACCGATTGGGGGACTGGCCGGAGTCGAGTGGCCATGCTGATGGTGACGAGGGTGGCTATAGTTCTGATAGCTATAGGAGTGAGCTGGTTGAGGGGGGCAATGTCTACCAGCGTGGCGGTACAAAGCTCCCGCCCACCCCGGCGACCCCTGACTAGAGGTGGTTGATTACGCCTGATGGGGAGAAGTAAGTGCATTTACTCTTTTTTAACCTTTTGCCTTCACGTTTCTTCGAATATCTAATGCGTTAGTCTTATCATACTACAGGTCTTGGAAACACGGTCGTGGTGTCCGCAGGCCCAACACAGCCCTGGGTGTGATTTGTCGCCAGAGCTTCCCGGGGTGGGTCACGTTGCCCGGTGAGGGCCAGGTTCCAGAGCTAGGAATGACCTGGGAGCACTACTTGGCTGCCCCGGCCCCGCCGGGGGAGAGGATCGGCGGTGTCGAGTGCCACACGGTGGCCGACGTTGTGATCCAGACATTTTGGGTAATTTTTCCTCTCTCGTCTACGTTGTGTTTTCTTGTTCGATTGGCAACCCTAGTGATTGTACTAATCCGTGTTTTCTTGTTTGATTGCAGACCTTGTACAGGTGTGCTGAGGGACAGGAGGAGGCCGCGGCTCGGGTTATCGAAGCCGAGTGCAGGCGGCTACTTCACAACTGGCGGAACGGGGCTCGGACGCAGGCTACTCGAGACTACTTCGCCTCGATTGGTATTAGGATGTCCAAGTAGAAGTGCCGCACAAAGTATCTGAGTAAGAAGTACATGAAGGTAATTACCTATTCTTAAGGCCTTGTATTTAGTTTTCTTGATTTGATTCGTAGGCGTAGCGCTCAAATTTCTCTTACTTAACTTAGGCGCCCCCGAGATGGTGTGCGGATAGCCTGGATTGTTGGGAGGCGTTGGTGGATGAGTGGTGCTCTCCCCAATGGCTATCCACCCACAACAATGCAAAGGATCGGCGTGGAAAAATGAGTAGTGTGCCACGCCATCAAGGCAGCGTCAACCTATATCAGTATGGGGATAACTGGGTATGTGGTTTGCTTCATGATTCATGCAAATTCAGTCTTCATGCTAGCTTGAGCCCTTAACTAATACTTTGTTCCTCTCCTTTAGGCGCGGCACAACAAGACGTATGTTCCAGAGTTGTTCGACCTCTATGCCATGGCCCATAGTGCCCCGTATAAGAAGGCCAAGGCATTCTCTGAGTCTGATCTCGATGATCCAAAGAACTTCACCAACCGCGCCTCCCACAACAAGCTCGTGAGGTACAGAGACAAGGGGAAGGCGAGGAAAGGGCCGGACTTTAACCCAAGCCAGCCTATTGATCCAGAGCTGGTGATGATATCTGGTGGCGGGAGGACCCATGGCTTGTTAGCCATTGGGGATGGACTGATACGTTGTACTAGCACTCTCCCGCAGATCAAGAGGCGCCAGACGAGCTCCGATCCTGAGATAAGGCCTCGTCCACGGCCAATGGATCTCGAAATCAAGGTTAGTTATACAGAATCAGATACCTTTCCTCCATTACATTATGTGTGCGGCCGTCGATGATTACAATGCTAAAGAGGAGTGGTGTTGCAGGCTGCTATTGAGGAAGAGAGAGCAAAGACCCAGGAGCTTCTGGCGGAGGTAAGGAGGCAGGCGGCGGAGAGGGAGAGGGAGATTGAGGAGAGGACGGCTAGGCTTTTGGAGGAGGAGAGGAACCGGAACGACTTGGCTAACCGGGCCATATACGAGCTCTTCGCGGTAAGTTTCTTCTGCATATTAGCTAAATCATGCACGCAATGTTCCTTTCATTAGTAACTAATATGACTGACTCGTCAAAACCAAATGTGCAGTCCATGTGCGAGAAGAACGGTCAGACCCCTCCGCCGATGCCAGTCATTGCTCCGGCGGACACGGTGAGTTTCATTTGAATGGACATTACTTATTAGTCTTCACAATTGAGTTGCATCATGCTAACGAGACATTGCAAATGATCTTTAATTTGGTGCAGCATAACTCCCGACAAGCATCGACGTCTGCCATTGGCGCGAGCAAGAACCCCGATCCTCCTCCGTCTGCCACTACCGCGAGCAAGAACCCCGATCCTTCACCTACGGGTTGATGGTAAGTTTTGCCTAGTGCTTTGCTTAATTAGCTCCAAAATGACCTATTTAACCTAGGATAGCTCTAAAATGACCTATACTTAGCATTTTTTTCCTCCAAAATGACTTAATATGCTTAGCTAGCTCAAAATTGACCTATTTAACCTAGGATAGCTCTAAAATGACCTATACTTAGCATTTTTTCCTCCAAATGACTTAATATGCTTAGCTAGCTCTAGAATGACATAATATGCTTACGAAATGACATATTTTAGTTCCGAAATGACTTCATATGCTTAGCTAGCTCCAAAATGACATAATAAACTTATTAGTTCCAAAATGACCTTACTTAGCATTTTTTACACCAAAATGACTTAGTATGCTTAGCTAGCTCAAAAATGACATAATAACCATACTTAGCTCCAAAATGACCTATTTTACAGATATAAGTTGCATCATAATAATCTTCACATTTTAGTTGCATCATAATAATCTTCTTCTTCTAGTCTTCTTCTTCTAACTTTCTTCTTTCCCATTTTGTAGATTTGCTTCAGATCACGGAAGCTTGGGTTGATGGAGTGCTTGTCTTTAGTTTTTGTTTTGACTTTGTGAAACTTGCTACCTATGATGAAACTGTGTAATATTGATGAAACTATGTATATGTATGGATGAAACTTGCTACTATTGGTAACATGTGTTGGATATATTTGCGTTCATGACTATTGGTAATATGTGTTGAATATGCTATATTGGTCATATATATATCTATGTTTGATTTTCTGTGAAAATGAATTGATATAAGAAAAAACAAAATTAAATGAGGCAATATAGGCACTTTGCCATCTGCTGGCTGATGGCAAAGAGCTTTGCCATCCGCTGGCAGATGGCAAAGAGGCCACGTGGCAGCAACCTGTGTAGCGCTCATCTGGCCTATTTGTTCTCTTTGCCATCCGCCAGCAGATGGCAAAGAGCCTGCATCCTTTGCCATCAGCTGGCGGATGGCAAAGGGCCTGCAGCCTTTGCCATCAGCTGGCCGATGGCAAAGAGCCTGCACCCATTGCCATCAGCTGGCGGATGGCAAAGAGCCTGCACCCATTGCCATTAGCTGGCGGATGGCAAAGAGCCTGCAGCCTTTGCCATCAGCTGGCTGATGGCAAAGCACGCCGTTAGCCTCCTAACGTGGCTAACCCCGTTCCTCAGGCTTTTCCATTGGCCAGCTGATGGCAAAGGCTACAGGCTCTTTGCCATCTGCCAGCAGACGGCAAAGAAGCCTTTACCAGAGTTTATTCAGCCAGAACTTTGCCATCTGCTGGCAGATGGCAAAGCCCTTTGCCATCCGCCATCCGTGCCTTTGCCATCTGCCGTGGCGGATGGCAAAGTGCCTGATTCCAGTAGTGACTAATCTAGTTGGCCAAACCAAACCGATATTTCAAAGAGAAATACAAAGATATCGAATAATGCATATAAGAATTCAGAGAAGATTCAAATAATATTCATAGATAATCTGATCATAAATCCACAATTCACCGGATCTCGACAAACACACTGCAAAAGAAGATTACATTGGATAGATCTCCAAGAACATCGAGGAGAACATCGTGTTGAGAATCAAAGAGAGAGAAGAAGACATCTAGCTACTAGCCATGGACCCGTAGGTCTGAGGTAAACTACTCATGCTTCATCGAAAGGGCAATAGGGTTGATGTAGATGCCCTCCATGATCGAATCCCCGTCCGGCAGGATGCCGGAAAAGGCCCCAAGATAGGATCTCATGGGAGCAGAAGATTGCGGCGGCAGAAAAGTATTTTTGTGGATTGCTCTGAGGGTTTTGGAATATATGTGAATATATAGGACGAAGAAGTAGTTCAGGGGACTCCCGAGGGGGCCACAAGGCAGGGGGTGCGCCCCCCTAGGGCGCGCTCTCCACCCTTGCCGCCGCCTCGTGGGTCTTCTGGCTTGGACTCCAAGTCCTCTGGGTGTCTTTTCGTCCAAGAAAAATCATCGTAAAGTTTTATTCCATTTGGAATCCGTTTGATATTCCTTTTCTGCGAAACTCAAAAACAAGGAAAAAACAGAAACTGGCACTTGGCTCTAGGTTAATAAGTTAGTCCCAAAAATAATTTAAAATAGCATAATAATGCATATAAAACATCCAACAAATAATATAATAGCATGGAACAATAAAAAATTATAGATATGTTGGAGACGTATCACCGATCACCACTACCCCAAAACCACACCTCCCAGCCTATTCTCCCTCCTTTCGGTCCCCTACCCTACATGAATCGTCCCCTAATTCTCTAGATAGCCATGGTGCGTAACAAGATCATGTACTACAAGATGTTGACGCCGGAGTGCCGTGGAGAAATCGTGGCACCGGTTGGAGCCACATACCTCCGTTCCCAAGCTCACTTTGCAGCGGGCTAACCCCCGATTCCTCTAGAGCCAAGCTCCAAGGAGGAGGAAGGCGATCCAATGGTTATGGCGGAGGTCGCGATGCAGAAGTCCCCTGCAACGGAGGATGCGATGGATTTCAATTTAATATCGGCGTCTAGGTCCCCCGTGGTGCAGTAGGACTAGCGGTTCAACCTAGGGATCCTAAAGGATCACCGAGTGGCGGAGGCTCAACTCGACATAGAGCGCATGGATGCCACTACCATCAAGGCCCTCCTGCAAGCGGAATCGGACACCATCAATGTGAACTGGGTGGCAGAGGCTCAACTCGACGCGGAGCACGTGGATGCCGCTACCATCGAGGCCCTCCTATAGGGGAAACCGTCATGGACGTGAACCGATTAGCGAAGTCTCAACTCGACGCGGAGCGCGCGGAAGCCACTGCCATTGAGGCCCTCCTGTAGGCTAAACCGAATGTCATGGGCATGAACCAGGCGGTGCTCGCATGCGTGTAGAGCGTCTGCATGCTTCGCATGAAGGAGCAGCTGGAAGCCAAGGACAACCATGCCTCGGAGACACACGTCGGCAGCTCTGGTTGGTTCATGTCGGCAGCAAAAGACGACGAAGCCGGATCGTTCCATGAGCAGTGATATTTTTTCTTTATGTTGTTGTTTTAAAGGATCTTTTGCTGTGTAAAACATATTTAATAAATATAGAGGCCTCATAAATATATCAATGACAATTAGGTGTCCGCGGTTGGATGGACAAGTTTGGCTCATGCCCGGTTTGATCACATGCGGTTCAACATGTCTGTGAAAAAGGCAAGCCGAGGCGCGTTCCCTTGGTTGTGCGGTGTGCCGGACCGACTATGTGAGGGTGCGTTGCAAGCGCGACAGGGATGATGTAAGTGTACCACCTTTTCATTTTGAACTTGTAAATCGTAACATTTGGTATGTGAGGGTGAGTGGCTTTGATTTTAGTACTGTGTTTAAAAGAAGGGCGGGGGTTTTCCTTCGCGCAATTGATCGATACAAATCCTGATTAGAAATGTGACAGCGGGGCAGACTAGTTTGGCCCATTTGTGGGATTGCTGACATGCGTTCCACATGCCAATGAAATGCCAAGCTGGTGCGCATGGAGTGGCGTTTGACGTGAACGCGACAGGTGTGCTCTTTGTGTTCCTTTTCCTTGTTTTGAACTTGTGAAGATAACACTTGGTTCTGCGCCTTCGCACGATACGTGAATCAAAATCCTGATTATAATGGCACTAGTTTTTCTACTAAATCATGCAAAGGGCATCCTATTCACTCTTCCGGCTGCAATCATCGTGCTAATCATATATCTATTTGACTTCCTTCCCCAGTACGGTGACGTCGACGATATCTCAATGGCTGGCTTTGGCGAAGTGAGTTCGATGGAGCCGTCATGTCATTCGCAAGTGCCGCCTAGAAGCCAAGACAACCGCCTTCTTTGCATCCAGGAATGCCGTAGGTAGCAACAACTGTCGTGTCACCATGACCATGAGATGTGGCATGACCATGTCGTTTGAGCTCGAGCTACCAAAAGGTAAATCGAATGTGACCATGTACCCTTACACGGGCACTAGTTTACTGTCGGAGAGGCTCTTCTGCCTCTAGGACCCGTCGAGCCTGTGCAACCAACGAAAATGCCGGCGGGCAGTTCATGGCTGGCTCCGGATGATGGACCCGCTCATCGATCTACGACCCAACGAAACAGAGTGAGAGGCAATCGTCCCTGATGGCGTTTTGAGAAGATAGTCCAGGAGGCAAATTGTTGGCGGTTGCATCAATGAGGAGGGTGTGACTTCAACTTCGACATGAAGGTGGACTAGCGTTATGTCGTCAGCGCTAGTGCTACATACGTTTTGCGAGGAGAAGCTTCTTGGCGAACTATGCTATGCATATGTTGTCCAGATCATACTAGTAGTGATGACTCCGGAACTCTAGAGAACACTCTGCTAATAAACTCTACATCCATTTAATCTAGTAGTTTACTCCTATTTTTACCTATCCATTCGTAGTTTAGTAAAACCCTTTTTATTGTTTCCCTAGCAAACGATAGGGTAGAGTATTTCCAAACTCTGGTTCAGGTGCGTACGGAATTGCGTAAGTGACAACGTAGTTGCGGTATTAGTAGTGCCTTCCTCTTCCCTCCATGTGGGTTAGACACTTCACTTATCACGAAAGTGCTAAAACAACTTGTGCTCTTGCAGGACATTGGAGTCATCTTAAGGTTGTGATTATGCCTATGTTCCAGGAATTCAATGTTGGAACTCTATACATGTCTTTCTTTAATGTTGTCATAGTTACCTTGATCCACAAGTTAGTGGGGGCACTGGTATTTGCCATTTTAGGCCGATCACTATGATCAACATTCTCAACGGACTTTTGCTAAGGTGTGCATGGCTTGGTTCACCCCAGTGGCAGAGTGGCTCATGCACCCCTACCAATTCACCTCCCTTAAAGGGTGGTATATTTATGATGGAATTCTAGTGCGGCATTAAATAATTTGTGAGGATTAGTTTCAATGCGAGAGGGGCATGTTCCTTAACCTAGATTTCCAAAAGACTCCGAACCGTTTGGACTAGTCTTTCCTCCGCCAGGACTTCGAGCGGAGTGGGTTCAATGATCCCTAGAATTGTTGGATGATGTAGATCGTCTCTATTAGTAATGGAGATATCATCATTAGTGAAGTTGGTCCCTATTTTAGGTCTTCTCGTGGGGCGAGGTGACAGTACCTCCTCTGCCCCCTTGTCTTGAACCTTGCGGTTGATACCCTGGCTGATAGGGCCAAGATAGTCGCCTACATCGTAGGTGTGTTCGGTCATATTATGCCTAGTGGAGGTATTACCCATATCTCGTATCTGGATGACACCATGATCATGGTGCACGGTTCATAACTTGATATTATCATCCTTAAGTTCCTTATTATCATCTGCTTTGATGCCATGTCTGGATTCAAGATTAGCTTCAATTGGTTTGCATGGGTTACTCACTCGAGGAGCAGCAACTGATTGCAGACAACCTCAATTGCAAGTTTTCACCATTCTAGATTACCTATCTAGGTATACCGGTCAGTGACACCAGGATCCAGATCTAGGACTTTGACCCGCTAGCTGACCGGGTCAATTTTAAGGCCGAGCCATGGCGCGTAAGGTTTACCTCTAAGGGGAGGAAGATAATGATCAATGAACATTGACTTCTATCCTCCCCGTGTATATGATGGGTTTGTATATTCTCCCAGAGGTGGCGCATGAAGCTTTTGACAAAGATTTTTCAAGCTTATTCTGACATGGGTCGGATGGGTGTTAAAGTACCATATGGTGAAGTGGGCTGATCTCTGCTTCCTCAAAGACAAGGATTTTGGGTATTCTGGTATCTTTTTGCATGAATGTTCCACTTATGCTAAAGTGGGTGTGGCAGATCCTTAGGGATGAGGGGGTAGCTTCATCTCATAAAAGCCAAGTACATGCATGGCCGCCCTCTACTTTCATGTGATCATTGGGTGGGATCCCCGTTATAGTAATCCTTCCAGTTGATTAAGCACTCTTTCATGCGCCCATCCTTGCTTGTATCCCTTCAATATTTTTATGATGTGTATGTTGTTCTTCCTTTAGTGGTGTCATGTGAACGTCGACTACATGACACTTCACCATACTTGGGCCTAAGGGAAGGCATTGGGGAGCAATAAGTAGATGATGGGTTGCGAGAGTGACAGAAGCATAAACCCTAGTTTATGTGTTATTCCGTAAGTGGCTGATTTTGATCCATATGTTTCATGTCATGCTTCGATTTATCTTTGTTAATCTTTCGTAGTTGCGGATGCTTGCGAGAGGGGGGTAATCATCAGAGGGTTGTTTTTTCAAGTAAGGATAACACCCTAGCAGCACTCCACCTAGAACGTGAATCAACTAAACATGATGAACGTGACTTGATGAGAATTCCCATGTGTCCTCAAGAAAGCTTTTCTCACCATAAGAAGTAATTTTGGCCTGTACTTTCCTATAAAAAGGATTAGGAAACCTTTCTGCACCTTTGTTACTCTTGCTATTTGCTACTTATTATGAATTACCTTGCTACAAAACTATCTATTGCCGCTCATGTTGATCTCCCTAAGGAGAAGTGGTAAACACCAAATATGGACACCAATATTGGTAAGTCGACAAAGGTAATGAGTCAGGTATAAATCTTGAATATTCTTGTGTTAAATCTTTTATCGAAACAAATGTTATTCTTGAGTTTAACACCAAATATGGACTTGACTTTGAGATAGTGGCTACTTTCTGTGAATCTTTTGCTGCTCATGTTGATCTCCCTAAGGATAAGTGGTTTAAATTTCATCCACATATTGATGAACTTTGTAAGGAACCTACTATTGCTAAAACTGAAACAATTATTTATAATGTTGATCTAGTTGTGCCTACCACTTATATTAAGAAAACTTTTCCTGTTAGGTTTAAGGAACATGCTAAGGCCACAACTGTGGTTCATAAGGCTAATATTATAACACCCAAACCCCTGAACAAATTAAAGTGGAAGCTAATATTGCAATGACTAAAGATCTATTGGTTGATAATATTGAGTGGCATGTTATTTACTTTTGTTCTGAAGCTGCTAGAATTGCTAAACCTATTAGAAATGAAAAAGATATGCTAGATAAGAATAAGCATGTTGTTGGCATGCCTGTTGTTTCTGTTAAGATTGGAGATCATTGCTATCATGGTTTATGTAATATGGGTGCTAGTATAAGTGATATTCTGTTTTCTTTATATCAAGAAGTTATGAATGATATTGCATTTGTTGAGATTGAAAATATTTATGTTACTATTAAGCTTGCAAATAGAGATACTATTTCACCACTTGGGATTGTCAGAGACATTGAAGTCTTGTGTGGTAAGATCAAATACCCTACTGATTTTTCTAGTTCTTGGATCACAACAACATAATATATGTCCCACTATATTTGGTAGACCTTTCTTGAATACTGTTAATGCCAAAATAGATTGTTCTAAAGAAAAGGTTAGAGTTAAACTTGGTGATGTATCTCATGGATTTAATTTCTCCATGTTTAGTGGGCAACCTCATGACAAAGAATTGCCTAGTGAAGATGAGATCATTGGTCTTGCTTCTATTGTTGTGCCTCCTACTGATCCTTTAGAACAATATCTGCTAGACCATGAAAATGATATGCATATGAATAAAAGAAATGAAATAGATGAGATATTCTTTAAACAAGCACCTATCCTTAAGCATAACTTTTCTTTGACACTTTGGGAGATCCTCTCCCACCTAAGAGTGATCCCGTGTTTGAGCTGAAAAAACATCGCGATACATTGAGATATGCGTATCTTGATGAGAAGAAAATATATCCTATATTATAAATGCTAACTTTTCAATGCATGAAGAAAATATGCTGCTCAAAACTTTAGAAAGTATCATGCTAACATTTGGATATATTCTTTCTGATCTTAACGACATCAGTCCCTTTATGTCAACACAATATTAATATGGAGCCCGACGCAAAACCAGTTGTCGATCATCAACGCCGCTTAAATCCCAAAATAAAGGATGTAGTAAGAACGGAAATATTAAAGCTTCTGGAAGCAGGTATTATTTATCCTATAGCTGATATATAGTAGATGGGCAAGTCATGTTCATTGTGTTCCAAAGAAAGGAGGCATTACTGTTGTTCCTAATGATAAAATGAAGTTATCCCTCAAAGAATTGTAACCAGTTATAGGATGGTAATTGATTTCAGAAAATTAAATAAAACTACTAGAGAGGACCATTATCCTTTGCCATTCATTGATCAAATGTTAAAAAGATTGTCTAAGCACACACACTTTTGCTTTCTTGCTGGCTATTCTGGTTTTCTCAAATACATGTATCACAAGAAGATCAAGAGATAACTACTTTTACCTGTCCTTTCAGAACTTATGCTTATAGACGCATACCTTTTGGTTTATGTAATGCACCCACTACTTTTCAAAGATGCATGACTGCTATATTCTCTGATTTCTATGAGAAAATTGTTGAGGTATTCATAGATGATTTCTCTACTTATGGAACTTCTATTGATGATTGCTTAAGCAACCTTGACCGAGTTTTGCAGAGATGTGAAGAGACCAACCTCATCTTGAACTGGGAGGAGTGTCACTTTATGATAAATGAAGGTATGGTCCTTGG
The DNA here is from genome assembly GCF_018294505.1 of Triticum aestivum. NCBI lineage: Eukaryota > Viridiplantae > Streptophyta > Magnoliopsida > Poales > Poaceae > Triticum > Triticum aestivum. Next base: position 361,835,893 of record NC_057799.1, read on the forward strand.
TCATAAGATTTCTGAAAGAGGTATTGAAGTAGATAAAGCTAAAATTGTTGCGATTGAGAAAATGCCATGTCCTACAGATATTAAAGGTATAAGAAGCTTCCTAGGTCATGCTGGTTTTTATAGAAGGTTCATTAAAAAAATTCTAAAATTTTTAGGCCTCTAACTAATCTCCTACAAAAATATGTTCCATTTGTTTTTGATGATGATTGTGTAGAAGCCTTTGAAATACTTAAGAAATCCTTAATTTCTGCACCCATTGTTCAACCACCTGATTGGAATTTGCCCTTTGAAACCATGTGTGATGTGAGTGATTATGCCATCGGTGCTGTTTTAGGTCAAAGAGATGATAAGAAACTAAATGTTATTCATTATACTAGTAAGACCTTAGATAGCGCTCAAAGAAATTATGCTAATACTAAGAAAGAGTTTCTAGCAGTTGTGTTTGCATGTGATAAATTCAGACCTTATATTGTTGATTCTAGAGTTACTATTCACACTGATCATGCTCCTATAAAATATCTTATGGAAAAGAAAGATGCTGAACCAATATTGATTAAGTGAGTGCTTTTATTACAAGAGTTTGATCTGCATATTGTTGATATAAAAGAAGCTGAGAATCCTGTAGCAGATAATTTGTCTAGGATGGAAAATGTTCTTGATGACCCAGTGTCTATTGATGATAGTTTCCGTGATGAGAAATTAGCTATTGTAAATTCTTCTACATCTCGCAACAATCCTTGGTATGCAGACTATGCTAATTTTATCGTTGCTAAATGTATACCACCTAGTTACGCATACCAACAAAATAAAAAATTCTTCCTTGATTTAAGACATTACTTTTGGGATGACCCACATTTGTATAAAGGAGGAGTAGATGGTGTTATTAGACATTGTGTACCTAAGCATGAGTAGGAAAAAATCCTAAGGAAGTGTCATTCTGAAGCTTACGGAGGGTATCATGCGGGAGACAGAACTGCACGTAAGGTGTTGCAATCTGGTTTTTATTGGCCTACTCCCTTCAAGGATGCATGCAAGTTTGTACTTTCTTGTGATGAATGTCAAAGAATTCGTAATATTGGTAGACGTCAAGAAATGCCTATGAACTATTCACTTGTTAATGAACCATTTGATGTATGAGGTTTTGATTATATGGGACCTTCTCATTCCTCCAATGGATACACTCATATTTTAGTTGCTATTGATTATGTTACTAAGTGGGTAGAATTTATTCCAACTAGTAGTGCTGCTCACAACACATCTATTAAAATGCTAAAGGAAGTTATCTTTTCGAGGTTTGGAGTTCCTAGATATTTAATGACTGACGGTGGTTCACATTTTATTCATGGTCCATTCTATAAACTTCTAGCTAAATATGATGTCAACCTTAGAACTGCATCGCCTTATCATTCTCAGTCTAGTGGTAAAGTTTTGAATTGAGCAATAGAGAAAGAAAGCTAATTTTGCAAAAGTCCATTAATAGATCCAGAGAGAATTGGTCTAAGAAACTTGATGATGCATTATGGGCATACAGAACTGCTTATAAAAATCCAATGGGTATGTCCCCTTATAAAATGGTCTATGGAAAAGCATGTCATTTAGCTCTTGAACTAGAGCATAAAGCTTATTGGGCAATAAAAGAGCTTAATTATGATTTCAAACTTGATGGTGGGAAAAGTTTATTTGACATTAGTTCTCTAGATGAGTGGAGAACACAAGCTTATTAGAATGACAAGTTGCTTAAAGAAAAAGTTAAAAGATGGCATGATAAAGAATTCAAAAATGGGAATTTAATGTTGGAGATCAAGTTATATTGTACAACTCTCGTTTCAAATTCTTTGTAGGAAAACTTCTCTCCAATTGGCAAGGACCATACAACCTTGAAGAAGTTTATCGTTTCGGAGCTATCAAGATCAATAATGACGAAGGAAAAAATCCGAAGGTGGTTAATTAATGGGTAAAGAATTAAGCATTATATTTCAGTACATCCATTAACCTTGAAACCAACATTATTCGAACAATTACACTGGAGGAACACATAAGGGAAACCTTCCGGAACGCTCCAGAATCCTGAAAAAGGAATAGGTATGTGATACGGTATGTAAACCGACTCAAAAAATTCTGTAAAAATGTTTTTTCTCCATTTTGGAATATTTAAAAAATTAGGAAAATAAGAGATAGCCAGGAAGTGCATGAGGGGGGCACAAGCTCAGGTGGCTTGCCCACCCCCTGGGAGCGCCACCCAGGCTTGTGGGGCCCTCGTCCCCGACTCCATTTTCTCCCCGGCTACTTGTCCTACACGGGAAAAAATCTTTATATATACATTTTGCTGTTTTGACCTCCGTATCGCAAGTTCTCCTGTGTTCTTCTTTCGGGCTATTTTCTGTCAGATCTTCCAGGTCAAACATCATGTCTGCTTCTTCCTCCAACAATGTGAGGGACGACACTTGGTTGTTACAGATGGAACTACAAAACGAGGAGACCGAGGAATTCACCATGGAGGAGGAAGTGGGAGATTCGATAGAGGTCCACCCTCCGGCCTCTGAGAGGGGCACTCTAGCTGGCATCTCCACTATTCCAAATCCCCATCAAGCCATGAGGACAACGATGAGCCAGGGAATTCAAGAGGTACAAGAAGGACATGCCCCTAGAAGGCCCCTAAGAGGTTACATGAGAACAATTTTCATAATTTCATTCACAATTATGGGGTTGAAAACACCCCCGTATGCACATACCTTCCAATTAGGACATCTCTCGTCCAAGTGACAGTGATGTAGGAAAAGGCTCGTGGTGGCCAGAGAACAAACATATTATGGTGGAGGTCCAAAAGAATTATAACATGATTCAAATCTTGCTTTGGGAGATTCAGAGCTTGAAGGATATCTTGCTTAATATTTTGGAGACCAAGCCTACCACCTCCTCACCATCAACACCGAATAAAGAAACTTGAGTAGATGAGTATGGGCACCACCCTTAGCTTTTCCCAAGCTTGGGGGAGGTGCCCAGTATCGTATCACCATCACTTTTATCATCATTATCTATCTTAGTTCAATCCTTAGTTATTTCATGATTTGGAAGAATAAAGTTTTAGTATGAATTAGTTTTGAGTGCTTGTTTCGTAATTTATCTATCTGTGTAATCGAGTGTGAGAGTTATATAATAAAGATTAGTTTGAGTTATGGTACTTTACTTTCTTGTTCCAATCCTAGCAATAAAAAGAATACAAATATCATACGCTAATCCAATGGGGGGTAATGACTTCACATAACATAAGTATAATTGATAAAATTTGTTGAAGAGTGACAAACATAGTATTCGTCATTGATGCAATTCATGAAAAAGTAATAAAGGAAGAGATGTCTTACATATAAATATACTACCTTGGACATCTTTTATGATTGTGAGGCCCCATCAAATATTCTCTGCTTGATCAATTAGTTGACGTTGGACAAGGAAGACCACATAATGAGTTATGTTTGCTTATATTCACATAGAAGTTATATTGTCATGGATCCTCCAACATGTGGTGCTTGCTCATAATCTTTTGCTAGCCAAAATTTCGTACTAAGTAGAAATACTACTTGTGCATACAAAACCCTTGAACCTAGTTTCTTGTCATGAGAGTCCACCATATCTATCTATGGATTGAATAAGATCCTTCAAGTAGTTTTCATCGGTGCAAAAAGCAATAAAAATTGGTCCTAAATATGTATGATCTTTTATTGTAACAGAAAATAAGCTTCATACAAAGTTGTGATGGTAAAGAAATAAAAATGACGGACTACATATGAAACGTTGCTATCACAAGGGGCAATATAAAGTGGAGTTCCTTTCCATTAAGAGCTTGCACATACAAAAATAAAAAGCACATGACAACCTCTGTTTCCCTCTTCAAAGGGCCTATCTTTTACTTTTCAGTTTTTACTTTCATGCAAGACTCAATAATGTTCATCCCTATTCCATCCTTAATTATTCTCCACGTGGCAAGCATCATGTGGTGGGGAAAGATCCAGAGACATATACCTAGGTAATCATGAGTTTTTATTGTTGACATTACCCTTGAGGTAAATAAGTTGGGAGGTGAACACAATAAACCCCTATCTTCCTATGTGTCTGATTGAAACTTTTGTTCTAAAAATATGACCGTGAGTGTCAGCACTCATAGAAGACTATATGATAGTTAAGTATGTGGAACTTGGTATACAAAAGCACTTACATAGACTCTTTCTGAAAATATGATGAACTGAAATTGTTTCAATGACTGAGAACATAATTTTTTAATTTTCAAGAAGGTTTATGGTTCATACTTCGGTATTGTGGATGAATTGTTACTTGGTCATGAGAAGCTTATGACAATATATTGCTGCTATCATGTTGGTATTTTGTTTTATCGACACCTCTCTATATATATGCATGTGGTCATGATTATCGAGTTCGGTATTCGCTTAAGGAGAAGCGAGGTCTAAGCATGAGTTGATATGTACATTTTCTATCATGTTTTCCTACTGATATTTATTATGTTTTGGGTGATTATTTCACTTTATGATGTTACTCTAATGTCTTTTCTCGCTTAATTTACAATATTTTGCAAGGAAATTGCCGGCAGCTGGAATTGTGAACCTGAAAAGGCTACAACAGAGATACATACTCTCCAGAGTTCCAAATTACCTGAAAATTTATGGAGAAATTTTTTGGAATTAATAAAAAATACTGAAAGAAGAATCACCAGGAGGGGCCCCACAAGTGAGCCACAAGCTCAGGTGCGCCACCCAGGCTTGTGGGAACACTAGCAGGCCTCCATGGCCCTCCTTCTCCTATATGATACCATTTTTCCTAGAAAAAATAAAGAGAAGACTTTCGGGACAAAGTGCCCCCATCTCGATGTAGAACCTGGGCAGGAGCACTTTTTCTCTCCGGGGGAGCGATTCCGCCAGGGAAACTTTCCTCTGGGAGGGGGAAATCAAAGCCATCGACATCACCAATGATCCTCTCATCATGGGATGACCATTCTTCATCAACATCTTCACCAACACCATCTCATCTCAAACCCTAGTTCATCTCTTGTATTCAATCTTTGTCCCAAAACCTCAGATTGGTACCTGTGGGTTGCTAGTAGTGTTGATTACATCTTGTAGTTGATGCTAGTTGGTTTATTTGGTGGAAGATTATATGTTCAGATCCTTAAGCATATTCAACACCTTTGATCTTGAACATGAATATGGTTTGTGAGTAGTTACTTTTGTTCTTGAGGACTTGGAAGAAGTCTTGTTATAAGTAATCATGTGAAGTTGGTATTCGTTCAATATTTTGATGATATGTATGTTGTTCTTCCTCTAGTGGTGTCATGTCAATGTCGACTACATTACACTTCATCATACTTGGTCCTAGGAGAAGGCATTGGGGCATAATAAGTAGATGATGGGTTGCAAGAGTCATAGAAGCTTAAACCCTAGTTTATGTGTTATTTCGTAAGGGGATGATTTGGATCCATATGTTTAATGCTAAGGTTAGATTTATCTTAATTCTTCTTTCGTAGTTGGGGATGCTTCCGAGAGAGGGTAATCATAAGAGGGTTGCTTGCTCAAGTAAGAACAACACCCTAGCACCTGTCCACCCACATATCAAATTATCAAAGTAGTGAACGGAATCAACTAAACATGATGAACGTTACTTGATGAGAATTCCCTTGTGTCCTCGAGAACGCTTTGCTCACCATAAGAAGTACTTCCGGCTTCTCCTTTGCTATAAAAAGGATTGGGCCACCTTGCTGCACCTTTGTTACTCTTGCTACTTGCTACTTGTTATGAATTACGTTGCTACAAAACTATTTGTTACCGCTACTTTTAGTACTTCCAGAGAATACCTTGTTGAAAACTGCTTGCCATTTCCTTCTGCTCCTCGTTGGGTTCGACACTCTTACTTATCGAGAGGACTATGTTTGAACCCCTATATTTGTGGTTCATCACTCGCTTCGTCCTCCTAGAAGTTGACTCCTTGTCTCTAACGAGTCGTGTATCGCTTTGCTTTTCGCTTTTAGGCATGTCTTGTTTTGTTGCCCCAACGAACCTCTTAATTATTTTCTCTTGCACTTTTAGAGAAAAGGCATACACCTAAGTTTATAAATAAAGCCACCAGGCAGAGTACAAATAGACACACAAGCAACACACGAACCAAACCATGAAACCAAAGTAACATGGTCCAATAACCACGAGCAATCAGGTCAATCATGTTCAGGGCACGCGGGCCAACAGAGACACAAAATAAAATGCGCGCAGGCCAACAGCCTACTCGTTAAAAAAGGGCGCATCGGTTATGTCTGGACAGCGGGATCTTGTGTAGACAAGGATGCAACAGACACACGGACCTTAGAAATCAGCACCTCCAATGTGTCCCGATCGGCAACCTTAGTCAATAATTTCTACTACTGCAAGAAGATACACATTTTAAAGAGACAATCAGCGGGCTTGTTAGGAACAACATGTTCAATGGTGAATTTGTTTCCAGTAGTCCGTAGAACCCAACATAGCGCTACGGACCCCACCCAGAAATGTCATTCGTTTTGCCCAGAAGAAAGTAGGCGGATCTCAACAAAAGAATCAGGAGCCCAAGAAACACCCATCAAGGACCTAATATAGCACCAAGCCAATTTGGCCAGAACACAACCAAAGAAGACATGGTTGGAATCCTCGAGCATCGAACCCAGTGATCTCAACCAGGCCCATTCTGCTTACGAATTTGATCCGCCGCATGCAACCGCCCCCTGGTGGCCTGCCACATGAAAATATGGATTTTGGGGGGGAATTTTGGCCGACCATATTGGATTGAACTTAGAAGTAGGGGGTGCCCAAAATGAGTCTAGAGTACATATACTTGACAAAAAACCTCCTAGACACAGAGTGAGGCCAAACTACAGAATTTTCTTCCTCCCCCGAGAGCAGCGGGAACAAGGCAGCAAGACGATGCCAGTCGCCGAACTCTGCAAGAGACATGGATCTTCTGAAACTGAGGTCCCAATTATTAGGGAGAGCTCCGAAATTGAGATCTCCAGAGCAAGACTGTAAGAAAATAAGAGAGGGAAAGAGACAACTAAAGTAGAGTCACCACACCACCAGTCCAACCAGAAGCGCGTGGAGCCACCGTTGCCCACCACAAACATAACATGCTCCCTAAACACATCACGAACTTTAACCAGATCCCTCCAGAACTAGGAGCCACCAGAGGCGGAAGCAAAAAGTAGGCTACCAAGAAGAAAATATTTCGATTTGAGAAGCGAAAACCAGACAGATTTGGGCCCCAAAGTCATAATCTTTCACCACCACTTGAGAATGAGGCACTTTTTCATCACAGAAGTATCCAAGATGCCCAACCCCCCCCCCAAGGTTTTTGGTCCTACACATTATACTCCATTTAACTAGCCTATATTTGCGCCTATTATCCATGACATTCCAATAAAAAAACACCTCCATGCTTGTCAAAACCCTCATGTGTCCCTTCTGACAGACGGTAGAAGCCCATGGTAAACATAGGAAGGGAAGAGAGGTAGAAATTGATGAGGCATACCTTGCCCGTACTGGTATTATATCTTCCACACCACAGCATCACACGATTACCAACCTTTGTCACCAAAGGAGCAAATTCCTTGGCACACAACCGAAACGGAGCAATGGGAAGTCCAAGCTACTTGAAGGGGAAACAGCCCAAACTGCAATTAAGGAGTTGCGACACTCTCATAGCCTCCTCCTTAGAGACACCCGTAACAATAACCTCACTCAAAAAGGTTAATTTTGAGCCCCGCTAGAGCCTCACAACAGAGAAGTGAGAACTTGAGGTGAGCAATGCAATGATCGTTGAGCTCCACCATAATAATTGTATCATCAGCGTATTGGAGATGGGTGATCCTCTACGGAATGAGGTGGGAAACAACAAGGCTAATATGGTCGGCCGCTACAGCCCAAGAGAGGATACAAGAAAGAGTGTGAGCAACAAAATTGAAAAGCAGGGGGGAATCAGATCTTCTTGCCGCAGGCCCCTAATAATGGCAAAGTAATTACTAATGTTGCCATTAACTGACACATGACGGACATAGGCCCACCAGTTACTAACTGCATTAAACGATGGACATAGGTGCCATCAAAACCTTTGGCTAGGAGCACTTGACGGAGACACTCCCAATTGAAAGAATCGTAGGCCTTCTCGAAATCAAGTTTGAGAATGATGGCTTTAGTATTTCTCACCCTGAGGCCATGTACAATCTCATGCAAAATAAGGATGCCATCCTATACGAACCGGCCACATAAGTTCATGAGCACTTGAATAACTTGTATGGATGATGATAGCTTTGGTACTTCACTTGCACTTGAATAACTTGTATGGATGTGGCTAGTGTTTCATTTGTAAAGTGTTGCTTATTTCGAGCAAGTCCATGAGCTCCGAGCTAGGCTAAGGTCATAGGCAAAAATTTGTCCACATAAGTGTATCAACTGATCATATCACCTGGCCAGTGTAGTACGAGGTAGCTCCAGTACTCGAGCAGCAGGCTATGAAATAGGCCCGGCTAGCTTGTAAACTGCCAGGATCAAAAGTAAGGATGAAAACGGAGCGGAAACGGACGAAACTAGGTGCTACCACATTTGTTTTCATATTTTCTTTGCAGAAGCAGAAACAAATACAGAAATCCTGGAAATAAATATGGAAACAAACACAGAGCGAATACAGAGCGGACATGAAAACGAAAGTGGGTTTTGACCGGAACTTAAAACCCCCTTGAACCGTAGAGAAATACACACAAAAAATAAACAAATTTAATGATTTTTTAACATGGCTACAAATTAATATGATTATGTTAGCAACTTAGCATAGCATTGTAATAGTACTGGACAATTGCGTATAGGGTCAAGTTGAGTACCTGTGTGGTACTAGAAGTTGGGCCTCAAATGATCCATTCTGCTCATTCTACTCACTGTGTCCTTCTGTGTTCTTTGGTGGTTGGGCTACAAAGCAGCCATAAGCCTATAGTAAAAACGGAAATTCTATATTCATAGAAACGGCAAGTTATGTTTCCAGGTTTGTTCCACCGGAAAACACCATTCCGTTTTTGTTTCCGTTTCCGCATAAAAAATTCAATTCCGTTTTAGTTTTATAAATTTTCGTTTTTGTTTTCATATCTCTCCATTTTCACTTTTCCTTCGGAAAAGCAGAAATTTTTCACTCCATTTTCATCCCTAATCAGAAGGCATGCACAGTTACATATGTCGAAATGTAATCCCATATGTAGGACACAATCGCAGGAGCCAAAGACTCGAACCCTAGCTTGACCTTTCTTAACCTGGATGGGTAAACACTGATCAACATTGTCATGTGCAGACTAAGACTAGCAATTTTCAGTTATGTGGACTTCGCTATTTGTCAGATTTTTTATGTGTGTGCGTTGTGTTCGCTGTATGCATCATATCTATACTGAAGCTGGGTGTGTGTTCATTGTCTTTGTAAGAGCATCTATAGCCGTACTTGGCAAATCTGACCCCTCAAACGCTCATGGGCGCAACCGGACGTGTCCACGGATAGTGACCGGTCACGCCTCATACTTGATGATATGCATCCGAGTTTCTCATATTTCATCCTCTAGATCCATACAAACTATGCAAAAGAAATCCAACATACTAATTAAGCACACGCTAGCTAACTACGATTCGTCGTCGGAGATGTCCACTATAGCGGTGCTTGGCGCCGGTTAGATGGGCGCTTAGGACGGCTCCGGCTCCAGCATATACATGAGCATCTCGTTGACTTCCGCAGCATGCTCCGTCTCCGCCTCCTGCCGACGACAGCGTTTGGCCTCCGCCTCGGATTCCGGACGGAGTGAATCGAGGATCGCCTGCTGCTCCGCATGCAGATCTGCGTCACCAGCGTCCCCCACATCCTCCTCCTGCTCAACCTCGTCGTCATTGCCCGCCTCCCCGTCCACCTCCAAGTCCTGCTCCGGATCCACATCGTCCTGAGGTAGCCTCGCGGCGATCCGGGCTTTGTGTTTTGCCCGTATCTCCTCAAGGAGCTGAACCGGCGCTCTGGCATCAGATATAGGTAGCTCGTTACCCAGCGGTGTGGGGGTATGGCTACTAGTGGCGGCGGGCGGCGATTGGACAGTGGCGGCGACGGCGGAGCTCTATGTGTACGGGTAGGGTTTCGGTGCCGGCGGCCGGCTTAAATAGCCGGGCTAGGGCACTACGCAGCCCGCCAAAGCGGCGCCACGCGGTGCCATTGGTCCGACGGAGGAGACGAGCTTTGGACTGCCGGGTCTCGCCGTCTCGGAGTGTTTTCGTGTGGGACCCGATCGTCAGTCCTACGTGGTGGACGCACCAGGTCGTGCCCGGGTCTCCCAATATCCGTCCTAGATTTGGGTTGGATATGAGGTGTACCGGTCAGCCGGGAGTTTGAGGCCCGTTTGTGGCGTCCGTCTAGGTCGGTTTTTTTACCGGTCACTCACCAGACCGTCCGCCCGGACCTTTGGGGCGGGTTCTGGGCGCCCGGCTGTAGATGCTCTAACCTTTTGATACTTCATTTTGAGTCAATGAAGTCTATCCTTTGTCAAAAAAAATGTGGTAATGTGGAGTCAAGGGAAGGTTGAAAAATAAATAGGCATATAAGCAAGCTTCACAAAGTACGCACGCGGTCATGTGCCTGCATGCATGCCAAGTACCGAACCAAGCAAGGACGAGACGATCAAGCGCACACCTAAAAAGAAATGGCAGCAGATCAGCGCGGGAGATACGCACGCAGCACGCTGGCCAGCTTACCCCGCGCGGGATCTAACTAACTAACCTGGGCTTGCACGGCCATGGCCTGCATGCAGATAAAGAGAGACGAGAACGAGACGAGTGCATGCAATGCAGTGCAGTGCATACAAGGTGCCACGGTAGTACAGTGCAAGCTAGGCTCCCACGATCTCGATATGGTGCGCGCTTTTCCCCCGTGCGATGGCTAGCTTTGGTCCTTCGGCCTCACCCATCATGCACGTACGAGCCCTGCCAGAGACGCGCGACGACCATCCGACGGCCGTCCGCGAGGGACCAGGCCAGGCCGCCTCGAGATCCGGAGCCTACCCAACCTGACCAAAGCGAGCGCTTTCACGAAAGCTTGGAGAGGCTTAGGGTTTTAATATCACTTTGGTAGTTAGGTTATCATCCCTGGTCGAATTAACAAACGCAAAGGTAGGCAGCATGTGCAGGCAAATGAATCGTCCGTTGGAACTTTCGTGCAGATATCTCTACTAAAAAGCGAGTTTAACCTGCTTTCATTATTAGTTTGTACGTATATATAGCACGACCCACTTTTAATGTTTTCGAACGCGACAGGGCCATCGGCTGCCATCATCTCACCCACATCCATGCAGTAGGTGACAGTTACTAGTAAAATAGAGAGAAAGATGAGAGAGAGCTGCCCAAGAATGATCTCATTATGGCTCACGAAATCTCCAGATTCTGAATTCAATCTGCCGATATCTGAACACTTCGAGTGAAGCATGCATGAATCAAATAATTATCTCGGCAAAATGAAGGTCAAAATCCGACTAGTAGCTAGAGACCTGTACGTAGTGGATGCAAAAGCCGGTATTTTCTCCCTCTCTCTCCAATCCGCTTGACAATTTCGCAGTAATGCTTCCCCTTTTGTGTACTATAAAGAGGAGGCTATGCCCAGGTCCTGCGTGTGATGTGCAGAATCATTCACCGCCGACCCAGGAGACAAAAGAACATCACCATGATGTAATATACTTGTGGTGTATTCGATCCAGCTAGCAATGCCGTCAAAAGTAAACTCACAGCCTCCAGATATTTGTCTCGAAACGTAGCAGCATGCATCTGCAAATATGTTCAACAATGTACACATTGTCTGCTCAGGAGGTAACATTCTAGTCTAGGAAAAAGAGGACGATGTTTTTAGTATAATTTGAAACCTGTGGGAAACAGTGTAATAGGCCCCCGAATGAAGGAATTGGTTCAAATAAATCTAACATGAGGTTGTCCCTGGGAGACTTTGTCGGGCGTATTACACTCTGGCTTTTACCTGTGAAAACTGTTAGGAAATTAGGCAGTTTTCGTTTAATCCTGATTAGCATCGTCACAAGATTACTGACATAGTAAATCGCATATGACATGTACTAGGAACATCTAGCACATGCACATATGGACCAAAGACACATGTCAACGGAGAAAGATTGAGGGCGGCATCGGAAACTTCGGTGCAACATCCACTAGTAGAAAACAGGGCTTAGGTCACAGGGCAGTTTTCACATTAGCCCCGGTTCAGTCACGAACCGGGACTAATGTGAGCATTGGTCCCGGTTCGTGCGGCCAGGGGCCTGCCGGGCCTCGTGGGGGCATTGGTCCCGGTTCGTCCGGACCCTTTGGTTCCGGTTGGTGGGGCAAACTGGGACCAATGGACCACGCTCCTGGCCCACCACCCTTTAGTCCCGGTTCATACCACAAACCGGGACTAAAGGGCTGGTCCTAGTTGCGGCCAGTGTTTAGTCCCACCTCGTCAACCGAAGGGCGCTCACATCAGTTTATAAGCCCGTCCCTCTATGCCTTGTTGAGCTTCTTTTAAAGTGAAAATAGATGCCCTTATACAGGGAATTTCACCTAAATTCACAGTAAATTGAAATTTACTGTGAATTTAGGTTTAATTTTCTCTATAAGCGCATCCTAATTTGAATACTACTTTATTTTGTGATTTGAAATTTACTGTAAATTGAAATTTTGCTTATAATTGAATGCATCCTAATTTGAATACTACTTTATTTTGTGATTTGATTTTGCTTATTGAATGCTCAAAGTGGAAAACTACTCGGATCCTACTTTGAATGCTAAAATTGGAGAGCACTATGATTAGTTGATAGCTTATAGGGTTTTTGTTTTCGCAGAAATCTAGGAGCCCCCGGCCCCTCCATCATCCCCGCCGTCGTCCCCGTCACCGCCCCCTCCGACATCGAGGTGAGACCAGCCAAATCCTCTTTTAGAAAGATAATTAAACGATATTTCGAGTTGACTGTAAGTCTGTCGAGTCTCCATCATATATGAGAGGACGAAGAATCCCGACTGTTGTCGTGGGGGTAGCTTCTCCTTCGTTCCCGTGTGCTAGACAATTTGGTGTAATGCACTCGAGAACGAAAGGAGGAGCTACCATCACCGACGGTCGCAAATGTCAGAGAGGAATCAGTGAGGTAGAGTTCCACCATATATATATGAGGGGACGAAGAATCCCGACTGTTGTCGTGGGGTCGCTTCTCCTTCGTTCCCGTGTGCTAGACATTTTGGTGTAATGCACACGGGGACAAAGGGAGGAGCGACCATCACCAACGGTCGAATGTATACACCACGTGAGCTGAGAGTTTTCAAGAAAAGACTCGACAAACTGATAGTCAACCCGTGATGAATAATAATGATCTAACTTAGGTTTTTTAGTACATATATTTAATTGTAGATGTTTAATATTTGAATTATGAACATAGGAAATGTCGTACTCGGACGACGAAAGTCTCCCGGGGGAGTGCGACTGGTGCCACGACGATCGAGGTCAGTGCGACAGGCCTCACCTGGACGAAGATCGGCGCTTCAGTATTAAGCTGGAGGAGACCTTCGATGTTGAAACGGTACGCAACGACGGCAAGTGTTATTTTTTCGTAATTAAGCACGACTTCAACTATTTCAATGTGTACTTTTCATCTTTTAAAATTCGGCTAGCTTATCCCATGCCATGCAAGACGCTACGTCTTGGAGAGGATGGGTTTTGAAGACCATGAAAGTATGAAAACAAAGAAAATTCACCTAAGGACCCATCATGATATAGATTTTGAAGTAAAGTTGTATAATTCTGAGAGCGTAACCCATTTTGGTTGCAAAAATTGGGTAGCATTTTGCAAGATGTATGGTTTTGATGAGGGTATGCTTGTCACCATGGATCTTGGTGATCCTGACATCGAGCAAGACAATATGGACATTTGGGTCCTTGTTGATACGCCTCCAATTCTACCGCTATATGAGTTTCTCAAACATAGTTATTAGCTAATTTATATTGTTCATTTCAAAATAGTTGACAACTTATTTTCATTGACAGCTTATTTTGATTGTTCAAACAATGTGCGGAACATGGTAGACAGAACCTACTACACCGATGGCTCTGAGTTAACTTATAAGGAGAAAACTCATTGGTCGGATTTTGTACTGATCTTGAGAATTACAATATCTATTGTAAAACTCATCCACATTATGGTCAATACGTGCCACTAGTGCACGTGTTGAACTACGGTAACTACTATGGAGATACCCTAGTAAGATTTCTTACTATTACGACATCCGTGCATATTTTGCATAGTTCTAAAACTAGTACATCATTGCTAACTATGAAGTTCTTACTATGTTTTTCAACAGATAAGCCCAGAGGATTGTGTGCCTCATTTTATGTATCAGAATGGTAGGCTTGATGTTTTGAATATACAACCAGGTCATCCTACGAATCTCAACTGTCCATACCGGATTTTTAAAAGAAGTGGAGACATGCAAATCAAAGAATGGAAAAAATGTATGGACAGTCGCAAGGAGGTTCTTGGAAGTAAAAGGAAGCGAAGCGCAAGAATTGGAGACAGGATGATCTCCATTCTCCATAATGGAGAGTCAGGGTCTATATTGTTTTATGCTATTTTACCTTAAAGAGGGTATTTCGGTCCTACCTAATACTGAGGATCATGTGCTAAGAACAATTAAGTAGGGTTGGTTCGATGACTGTGAGGATGATGATCGTATGACTTGTTATTAATAATGAGTAGAAGTTGTATGATGATGATTAGTAGGACTTGTTATTATATATGATGATGCATGATGCGCGCATGAAGAGTTATTATATATCAGCGGGTGAAATGAATATGGATTGGATTGAAGTGAAGGCAACATGCATGTGGTGCGTGTCGAAAGTAGTACAATCCAAACTTGATCAAGTTAGGATTAGTATTACTTTCGACATGCACCACATGTTGCTTTCACTTCAATCTAAGCCATGTTTAGGCATAGCAGTACGTAGCGTTGGTAAACCAAGCACGGAGATATAAGAGAGGAAACTTCTCTCTAATAGCTACCTAATAACAACCTAAATTAACCCCCAAAACCCCCTAACCCCCCCCCCCTTTTCAAAAAAAACAAAAACCCCAGCCCCTGAAATGCTGACGCGTGGATGCCTATTGGTCCCGGTTGGTGTCACCAACCGGGACCAAAGGCCCTCCGTCCTGGGCTGGCCGCAGCGGCCACGTGGAGGACCTTCTGTCCCGGTTCGTGTAAGAACCGGAACTAAAGGCCAAGGGCATTAGTAACGACCTTTTACTCC
This sequence comes from Triticum aestivum, assembly GCF_018294505.1. Taxonomy (NCBI): domain Eukaryota; kingdom Viridiplantae; phylum Streptophyta; class Magnoliopsida; order Poales; family Poaceae; genus Triticum; species Triticum aestivum. The sequence continues at coordinate 361,851,259 of NC_057799.1, forward strand.
CGGTTCACAAACCGGGACAGAAGGCCCTCACGAACCGGGACAATAGGCCCTTTTTCTACTAGTGATCATCTTCGGCCATGGTAGTGAAGACAAGGTGGTTGTCCGTAGTAGAGGAAGTAGTCGAAGTAGGCGGATGGACGTCGAGGATGTAGTTGAACTTGAGTGAGTAGTCGCGTCGAGACACTCCCAAAAAATCTTATTGCTCCTTAGCCGGTGTAGGTTCTCAAGAGATGCGGTTTTGGAGGCCTGCTCTCCTAGATGGTTGTGCACGCAATCGTCGGGATGGGGTCACCGGAGAAGCAGCTGAACACTAGGAACTCGTCTCTCTCTGTGTGTGTGTGTTTTCTGTTGTGTCTGTTCTATGGTCTCCGTATATCCTCTCTCCTCTACATAGAGGCGGCACGTGTGACAGTGAAGATATGCAACTCAGATATGGTGGAAGAACTCTTTCGTGGTACAAAATGTATCGACAATGAGCTCGTGCATTGACACATACATCCAGAGCTAGACATTGTGTTGCCATGCAAAAATTTAGTTCTTCTTGCAATGTGCATAATGTTAGCCCGTTCTTAAACTAGACGCGCACGCGTTACATGGCATTAAGTGAGGGAGTGAGTGAGCGCACGTTATTGCTCTCCTTTCTCATGCTACAAGGAGTAGTAGAAAAGCCAACGGAGGGGAACTTTTGGTTCCTGGGTACATATGTACCCTATATGCAAAAAAAAATTAGTAATTCAACAAAAAGTCAAAAAATTCTATAAATATTTTTGATAAAAACTTGACCTTCTATTGTACTAGTGAGAAAAGTGACAAAAACATAAAATTAATCTTTGACTTCTTTTCAAAAAAGACAAATTTCCGGTCAAAATAGCGTGAATAGTGACCTATAATAGGAAATAAATTTTGTCTTTTTCGCTGTGAAGTCAAAATAGTTTTCTTTTTTGTGAAAATGTGTATACTAGTGCGCAAGTAAGTCAACTTTATTCTAAAAATAGTTTCTTAACTATTTTGACTTTTTGTTTAACTATTAAAAATAAAACCCCATATAGGGTACATATGTACCCAGGAACCATTGGGTATTTCCCAAAAGCCAACCTCATATGTTGTTGATTCTTCTACTCCACTAGTAGTATGCTAGTAAACTTATACTCTAAAAATTCAACTTAAACGTGGCCTTTGAGATATCAGAATTTTCACTAGGACAAGGTTCAAGATTTAGTGGGTTGAGGCCCATAATCTTTCTACTTATAAAGGTTGGAGTTCGTGGTGGGTTCATATGTGGGCCCATACAAATAAAAAAATGCACGTCTATCCACATGTGAGTCTAGCCACCTTCCAAAAGATATAATAAACAAATATTACTTATACTCGTTGTGGGACGTACCCAAATAAACAAAATACGCTTCTATCCTAATATGAGAACAACACTCTCATAAAAACATAGATTATAAATGCATATGACCCCAATTCAAAATAATGATCTTGAATTTAATTTCTCTGCCCAACCAATTCCTCCAGTTCTATAGCATAGCAGAAGATATCGAGCACAGTGCAATTTCAACATGGTCATAGGCATTTTCCTCCTACCAAATCCACGATCATGTGCATTCAAATTACTCATGCCCATTCAACTATGTTTCAAACTTGAAAATGTTATCTCGTTGTAAATCTTGCAAAGGACCCACAATGGTCGCTTAAAAATCATCAATGACTACAACGTGACATTTCGTTGTATTTACGCTCTCTTTTTAATCATAAAACATGCAGTAGCAGTAAGACGCCATCATCTTTTGATGATCTCCCGAACCAGTAGCATCTCACCATCTTTTTATGGTTTTGTAGCAATGCACGATTGAAAGATCGTGAATGTCGCCTAGAGGGGGGTGAATAGGCGCTTTGAAATAATTCGGTTGAGGCTTGAACAAATGCGGAATAAACCTAGTGATTAATTTGTCAAGCACAAAATCTACAACAACTAGGCTCACCTATGTGCACCAACAACTTATGCTAAGCAAGAAAAACTACTTAGGTGATAGCAAGATATATGACAAGAACCCAGTCAAAAAAAAGATATATGACAAGAAACAATATGGCTATCACAAGGTAAAGTGCATAAGTAAAGGGCTCGGGTAAGAGATAACCGAGGCACACGGAGACGACGATGTATCCCGAAGTTCACACCCTTGCGGATGCTAATCTCTGTTTGGAGCGGTGTGGAGGCACAATGCTCCCCAAGAAGCCACTAGGGCCACCATAATCTCCTCACGCCCTCGCACAATGCAAGATGCCGTGATTCCACTAAGGGACCCTTGAGGGCGGTCACCGAACCCGTACAAATGGCAACCCTTGGGGGCGGTCACCGAACACGTACACTTTGGCAACCCTTGGGGGCAGTCACCGGTACCCGTCAAATTGCTCGGGGCGATCTCCACAACCTAATTGGAGACCCGACGCTTGCCCGGAGCTTTACACCACAATGATTGAGCTCCGAACACCACCAACCGTCTAGGGCGCGCAAGCACCCAAGAGGAACAAGCTCAAGGGCACCAAGCACCCAAGAGTAATAAGCTTCTCAACTTGTAACTTCCACATATCACCGTGGAGAACTCAAACCGATGCACCAAATGCAATGGCAAGGGCACACGGAGTGCCCAAGTCCTTCTCTCTCAAATCCCACCGAAGCAACTAATGCTAGGGAGGAAAAAGAGAGGAAGAACAATAAGGATAACACCAAGAACTCCAAGATCTAGATCCAAGGGGTTCCCCTCACATAGAGGAGAAAGTGATTGGTGGAACTGTGGATCTAGATCTCCTCTCTCTTTTCCCTAAAAAACTAGCAAGAATCCATGAAGGGATTGAGAGTTAGCAAGCTCGAAGAAGGTCAACAATGGGGGAAGAACACGAGCTCAAGAGATAAGGTAGAATGGGGAAGAAGACCCCCTTATATAGTGGGGGGAACAATCCAACCGTTACCCCCAAAACAGCCCCGCAGAGGGCGGTACTACCGCAGGAGGCAGCGGTACTACCGCTGATCACAGCGGTACTACCGCTCCCCCGGGCGGTACTACCGTGGAGTCTGGAGGGCAGGAGAGTGACAGACCCGAGCGGTACTGCCGCGGTGGTTGGGCGGTACTACCGCTCGTGAGCGGTACTGCCGCCCTACTACCGCTGCGAAGTACCGCACTATCCGACACGAAAAATGACCCCTCGAGTCGACACGGTAGGGGCCTGGTACCGTAGCGGTACTACTGCTGAGGACCCACCAGCGGTACTACCGCTGCGGAGCGGTACTGCCGCTTGTGACCCCTAAGCGGTACTACCGCTGGGTACGACGGTACTACCGCTGGGACCATCCTAAAGCCACTTCCACGAAAACAAGTATACTCCACGGGAAACCAAAACTGCCATAACTTCTGCATATGAGCTCCGAATTGAGCAAACAAGGTTATAGTAAGAAGAGGCAGGGAAGGTATGCCAACAAAATAGAGGAGTGAAACCTCCAACGAGAAGAACCGGCATAACCTTCCAACATCGAAAACATCATAGAAGATGCGAGTGAACTCCGCTTTCGATGAACTCGAGCTTGTCATCAAGATGACCATAAGCTCCAAAACTCACAAAGAGAAAAACCAAACAAGAACCAATAAAGATGATGCAAGGATGCAATGGTTTGAGCTCTCTATGAACGATATGATCAAGCTACTCATCGAGAGCCCCCCTTGATAGTACGGCAATCGATCCTATAACTCGGTCTCCCAACTACCATCATGAGACCGGTAAAATAGAAAACCTATCAAGAGCAAACCTTTGCCTTGCACATGGTCCACTTGAGCTAGATGATGACGATCTTGACTCCCTCAAGATGGACCACCTTTCTTGATTGCGTTGACTCGATGAAGACTAGTTGATTGCTCCCCCATACTCCACTATGGGTGAGCCACCCTTCCGCACATCTTCACAAGTCCATTGTCACCACAATGGACGGCAAGCTTCAAGCACTTGATCTCTTCGTGATGCTCCACTTGAACTTGCACACGGCAATGTTGATGACGATCACCACTTGATGTCATCATCTCCATGGGTTGAGTGATATCTTCCTCTTGACGCAAGCCCATGAACACGTACCTAACCCCACATAGAACACTCACGAAGACCATGGGTTAGTACACAATGCGTAATTGACAATGCTTACCATACCATGGGATCACTTGATCCCTCGGTACATCTTGTGCGCTTTGTGTTGATCAGCTTGATTCACTCTTGACTTAGTCTTGATCAACCTTGACTCTTTCCAACTCTCTTCATTTGGATGATGTCTTGAAGGTAAACATGAATGATCACACAATCTTCTTCTTCAAGACATGCTTGCAATAAGCTCAACTCTCACATGACCAATCTTTGGATAATTCCTTAATAACACCTTGGTCACCACATAAACTCCTTGAAACCAACACATGGACTTCAAGAAATGCCTATGGACAAATCCTTCAAATATAACTCAAGGCAACCATTAGTCCATAGAGATTGTCATCAATTACCAAAACCAAACATGGGGGCACCGCATGTTCTTTCAACGATCATTGTACTAGTACTAACAACCGCCCACCAAAATCTCATAGGCACATTGAATTGCATTTGTTCTGATAGTACTATTTGATATGCCCGCAGTTTAGTGGAGACCGATTGAGGTTGAGCTCCACATAGACATGCATTTACACTTATTCACAACCGAATGATGGAGTATCCCTTGAATTATCAGTCTTGCCTTAATAAGTTTTATTGCATGTTGTCACCCGTACATGGCTGCCAAGGCAACCCTGCAGGCTGGAGCATACAACTCGTATTCCTCGCCTTTCATGATTTTACAATAGATTATATGATCTCATAGGCTATGAACAGTAGTCAGGCTCATTTAGGTGTGTTCTTTAAGGATTGCTATGTTGGATGGTGTCTTCGTTTTCATAAGCAAATAGAACACATGAAGAATAACAGGCGTGCCTTCAATATCTTTGGGAGAAAACATCTTCAACTAAGTGAGTTTATTAAAAGTTCAATCCAGTTGCAAGTTTGTTTTTCCAGGTACTACTTCACCTGATTGTGGATCACATAGGTTGGGGGTTCTTCTTCGACAACTGTTATGGGTCTCAAGCCAATCTCCAATGATGCATAGTCAATCACATTTCTTGATACAACTTTTGTTAAAGGATATGTCGTTTTTAGTAGTTCGAACATAACTCTAACAATATTGCTCCGGAGTTTTTCAACTTCCAGACATATTTTAATCTTTTTTCGTATGTCTTGAACAATTCACATTATCCTTTTAACTATTCATTTTGACAATTACAGTTTCATTGTAATAGTCCATGAGGATAGCCGGTATGGGTTTTTCAACCAGCAACGTGTCCATTAAGATTTGACGAGCCATTTTGCTTCAACCGTAGATGTGTCTAATAATGTGAGTTCGGCATCCATTGTTGACCTCATTATTATGGTCTGCTTGCAATACTTCTATGAAATAACGCCGACACCAAGAGTTAATATGTACCCACTTGTGTTCCTTATCTCATCAGCTTCATAAATCCAATTTGATTCACTATACCCTTCATGTACTCTTGGATATCCGGTATTGTGAATAGTATAGCTCATTGTCCCCTTTAGATAGCGCATTATTCTCTCAAAAGCACGCCAATGATCATCTTTGGGATTGGAAACAAAACGGCTTATTTTTCTGAATGGAAACGAGATGCAAGGCCTTGTGCCGCAAGCTAAAATACATGCCCGACCAAGTATTTGAGAGTATATCAATTGATCTCTAGTAGCTTGTTGATTCTGTCGAAGGAACACATCAGGATCATAAGGAGTTGAAAAAGGTTTGCAATTGGAATATCCAAATCTACTTAGCAACTTTTCCATTTAATGAGATTGCACAAGACTAGTCCCATTGTTTCCATTTCTTGAAAGCTTGATGTTGAAGATAACATCAACTTCCCCAAGATCTTTCATCTCAAAACATTGAGAGAAGAAAGTTTTGACCTCGCCAATGACATTGAGTGTGGTCCCAAAGATTAGTATGTCATCAACATATAAGCAAAGGATTACTCCCTCACCCCCACCATAGAGTTAGTAGACACATTTATAGGTTTCATTCATAACAAAGCTTGTGGAAGTTAAAGTTTTGTTAAACTTCTCATGTCATTTTGTTGGTGCTTGTTTCAGGCCACACAAAGATTCAACAAATTATAAAGCTTTCTTTCCTGACCTAGTGCTACAAATCGATCTAGTTCTTCAATGTAAATTTCCTCTTCCAAGTCTCCATTTATGAAAGTTCTCTACACATCCATTTGATGAAGGATAAGTCCGTGAGGCAGCCAAATATAGTAACACGTGAATTGTGTTCAGCCTAACCGCATGCGAGTAGGGATCGCAGAAATCTTTGTCTACTTTTTCAGTATAACCCTTGGCTACAAGCCTTGCTTGTAATTTACAATGATACCATAAGATCTGTGTTTTCTTTTGAATGTCCATTTACATTCTACTACTTTTCAAACATAAGGACAATCAGTCATCTCCGAAGTTCCATTGGCTAAGATGGAATTCAACTCTCTTTGAATAACTTATTTCCAGTAGTCTGCATCCGGGGAAGCATAAACTTATGAAATGGTAGCAGGAGTGTCATCCACGAGGCACACAATAACATCATTGCCAAGGGACTTTGAAGTCTTTTATGTGTTTATCCTTGGGAGAGCTTGATTATCATCCTCATCAGAACTTTCATCACTAAAATATCTGGAATCCTCCACTGAATTGCATATCTATCGTAGGAAAAATATCCTGAAAGAAATCTGCATCTTTAGACTCCAAGTGGTGCCAACTTTCATGTCCGCTACTCCATATTTCACTACTAGAATCTATAACCAATGTTACGTACAACACATCCAAGAAAGACACAATCAACTATCTATATATAGTCCAAGCTTGCCTTTCTTTAGAATTGGCACATTGACTTTCACCAAACAACACCATGTAAGCAAGTAGGGGAATGTTAATATTTTCTTTTCCCATTGTTAACATAGTGTAATCTCTTATTCTTGGTTGGAACTCAGTTTAGGACATGACACAAAGTTAACATCGCCTCCCCCACCATTCATTAGATAAACAGTAGTATCTAACATGGTGTTGACCAAACTAGTTAGAGTGTCATTTTTTCCTTTCCACTATCCCATTGGAATAAGGGGAATTAGGAGGCGTACTCTCATGGATTATACCATGTTCTGAATAGAATAAAGTTTAGTCATAGGAAAAGTATTCTGCTCCACGATCAAACTAAATCCTTCTGATCTTTCCCTCAAATTAATTTTTAACTTCGACCTTATAGAATTTGAAGTAATCTAGAGCTTCATCTTTAGTTTCCAGAAGATACGCATAACATTATCTAGTTGAATCATCAATTGAAGTAAGAAAATATTTGTTTCTTCCTTTCGGCAACACACCATTCATCTCATGCAGATTTGTATGTATCAACTTTAAAGGCGTCCAATTTCTTTTCTCTGCAGCCTTGTGATGCTTACGAGCTTGCTTAGCTTGAACACAAGCTTGACACTTAGAGCTAGCAACAATTTTGGATTTAAGCTCATACTAGCTATTCGTGACATACAACCAAAAAATAACGTGGCAAAGTTGTGAATGACAAACATTATTCTCATCAGAATTAGTCTAGTCATGGTTGACAACTTTATTGCAGAAGTTCAAGGATAGAAAAAATAAACCTCCACATTCATAGCCCTTCCCAACAAAACTTCCATATTTAGACAATAAAAATTTATTTGAATCAAACACCAATTTAAACCCATCTTTGAGAATACGGGATCTACTAACAAGATTATTCTTGTTAGGAGGGACATACTAGACGTTATTCAGTTGCAGGATCTTTCCCGAAGTAAACTTGAGATCGCCCATACCAATGCCAGGAACAGAAGAAGATTAACTATTCCACATTAGAACGGTGGAATCATGGTGGAATCATGGCTGCAAAGATATGTCATTACACACATGAATATTAGCATTAGTGTCAACCCACCTATCGGTAGATTGACACGTTGAAAGAATAGTAGGTAAATAACCATACACGAATGTTGCCCTTTAGCATGCCAATGATCAGATTGACGGAATTAGAACTCTGTGTAGGATCCTTTTCCCAGCCGTAGTGGTTCGAACACTTGGGAGACCAATGATCATCTGCACCCCAAACCCAACAAGGATCCTTCTCATTGTCCTTTCTTTGCCTTTTTGGGCCTTCTTCTTCTTCTCAAAGTTTGTAATCTTGGAGACTTTGCACTTTCCCTTGAGCTCTTCTTCTTCTTGAAGTTTGTAATCTTGGAGACTTTGCACTTTCCCTTGAGCTCTTCTTCTTCTTGAAGTTTGTAATCTTGGAGACTTTGCACTTTCCCTTGAGCTTGTGATCATTTTTCTGGACTACATTGGCAGCAGCATGTCCCTCGACTTTTAGCTTGTGTGTCATTTACCCTCGGCTTCTCTTCAACATCCAAAGATCCAATGAGGATCTCGACATAGATCTCTTGTTTGTGATGTTTCAGAGAAGTGGAAAAGTCCTCCAAGAACGAGGAAACTTAGCAACAATGCTCCCAACAACAAACTTGTTGGGCAACACACACTTAAGGCGATTGAGTTCCTTTGCCATGCACAACCTCTCATGAACTTGTTCGACCACGAAACAGTTCTCAACCATTATGCAGTCAATGAACGGCTCTATAGCATACAGTTCACCATCGAGATCGGTGGTATTGAACTCGAATTCAAGTGCATTCCAAAGTTCTTTGGCATTATGCAAATATCCAACAACCGACCTGTCACTCAAAACAGTTATGGCGGCACCCACAAATATTACAGTTTCCTCTGAGAATGATTTGTCCTATTCCAGAGTAAGTGGTCCACTTGGAGTGCAAGACGAAATCCAATACACATTCATAGAGAGGATCCACATGATGGTTTTAGTTTGTCATCTCTTGAGTGAGTACCCGTCAATGGGCTTGATTTTAGAGCAACATCAAAGCTATTCAACGAAAATTTCTTACATAGAAATTTCTTACATAGATAATGTTTTAGGATTATTAGGAAATTGTGTAGTTTTTGTTTAAGCTTAATCCAAATTAGCATTATCACAAGATTACTAACATGGCAAATTGCATACAACAAAGTAGGAACATCTAGAACATACACATTTGGACCAAAGGTACATGTCAACAGAGAAAGGTTCAAGACATATGAGGGCACCGGAAACTCCGGTGCAACATCATCTCCTCCCATGGTGGTGAAGACAAGGTGGTCGACTGCATTAGATGAAGTACTCAAAGAAAGGGGACACCAATGATGTAGTTTAACTTCAGCGAGAATAGCGCCGAGACGGTCCCTAAAAACCTTATCGCCCCTCACTCGGTGCAGATTCTCAAGAGATGCAGTTTCGTAGGCCTGCTCTCCCGAGCGGTTGTGCACGCAGCCTTTGGTACGGGGTCGCCGAAGAAGCAGCTTAGCAAGAACTCGTTCGGAGAGAGAGAGAGAGAGAGAGAGAGAGAGATTCTGCTATGCTTTTTTGTGTTACGCGTATGTCATCTTTCCTATGCATATAGAGGACGCGTGGGAGAGTGAAGATATGCAACTGAGACGTGGTGGAAGAGATCTATGGAAGTACAAAACGTGTCCACAACAAGCTTGAATAATATTGACAGGTACACAGTGAGCTATGCATTGTACTACCATGCAAATATTTATTTCTTCCAACAAGGCGCGTAACATTAGCCCAAACTCAAACTCAACCTCGAGTCATGAATTGCGACACGCGTGCGTGACGTAGCATGGCGTGAATTGAAGTGAGTGAGTGAACACACGCATTATCTCCCTATTTTCTCATGCTACAAGAAGTAGAACAACCCACCTTATATATTGGTCATTCTTCTACTCTAGTGGCAGAATGGTATTGCCTCCGTAATGAAATATAAGAGCATTTAGATCATCAAAGTAGTGACCTAAACACTCTTATATTTCTTTACAGAGGGAGTACTAAACTTACACAGTTGCCATGCATCTCAAAAGGGTCGTTGATATTTCAGAATTTTAATTGGGCAAAGGTACAATATTTAGTAGGCCATGTACCATAAAGTATAAGAAATACAACACAAGTAAACAGTTCATGGAATTCAACGGATTCAACTGGACATGCACCTCTGTTTACGTGTTTTTTGTTCCCGTGCTTTCGTACTAAGAAAAGTGCATGTATATTCACACCTCAGTTCAACTTTAGTTTCCAATTCTATACTACAATATTGGTCATAGCACAACCTTCAACTCACAAAACATTAGCCTTTCCCCCTCCCAACTTCCTCTACCAAATATGAGTTGTATTGTGTCAATTTTTTCTGCCTTTATTGCATGATGTCCAGTGGAAAATCAACCTTTGTTGAGTTTTTCTTCTGGCGGCGTTTGGCAAAGTTGTTGACACGTGTACCTCACCCTCGCAGTTGATAGATCTGTCACAGCGGGGCTTCCTTTACAGAGTGTTGGCTAACAAACACTCGCCAAACGTTTTCTATTTTTTTTTTAAAAATGTGGAAACAGTCTGCCAAGTGCCTGAAAAGCCCTCAGCAAACATATCCAGGTGTTTCCACTTGTTGCCAGGTGGCACAATTCCAGAGGCACTCACCAAAGAGGGCCACGTTTGTTGGTGACACCGTTCTTAGCTGTGCAATGACACGTGTTGGAGGCCGGCGCGAGGTTGTAGTGCTTGTCGGGTAGCTGCAATCCTCGCGGGCGATGCGTCGACATGGACAATTCTATGTCGCGGCATGTCAATCCAGTCATGGTTGTGCATGCATGCGTCCCTTTTGGCCCTGGCGTGATCCCATTAGTGGGGGCTTTGTGGAGGATAGACGGGGAGACAACCTAGGGAGTGGTCTTCGGATCTACAAGATGGCTGCAATGGAGGCCGGATCTGGTCATCACCTTACGTTCAAATCCCCCCTGCATCGACATGGGTTGAAGGAGGTGCGGCAGTGACCAGATGAGGGGCATCGAGCAATAGCTTGCAACATTTTCTCCGGTGGTGTGGGTCGACAATGGGTAGATCCATTTTGGATGGCCTTGTATTGTAATTCTTTTATTTATTTATTTATTTGGCATCTCCATCCAAATTTGGCTTTAATCATTATATATGATGATGTGCCCTAAATTTTTTTTGGGAAATTTTTGGATTGCTTACCACATGTATCACGTGGTTGGTTATGTGCCCCAATTGACGCAAAAGCTGAAGTTATCGTGGTTTAAAATACGTTTTGTACATGGAAGGTTCTTTTCTTTTTGGAAAAAGGACGATGTACCCCCGGCCTCTGCATCTGGGCGATGCATGTAGCCATTTTATGAATTATTCACAAAGCCCTTATAAGGTTATACATCAGTAAGTCTGAAGCCACCATCTTTGGCAACACCTGTCGCTACTCCTATCCCCGTGATGAAGGAGTGCCGAATGTCCAAGCCTAATACCAAAGAGACATCGCACCAACACCTAACATCTAATGCCGGATGCGCCATCCAAGCCAATACCTGGACTGGGTTACACACTGGTCTGGCGCACTTTCATTGGGCACCACATGTGCACGCTGTAAGGGCCGTCACCTCCTTCATCCATCGATCCATCCTCAAATCAGATACTGACGCATCGACCTTAGCAGGCCTATCTTCCATCGACGCCACCAACTTTATAAATAAAACCCAGCCAACTCAACAAGGATGCAACCACGCACACACACTAACCGAGTCTTTCAAACGAGATCAGTACCAAGCGATTACAGATCAATCTAAAACGAATGCGTGAAGTCACGTAGGCCAGCAAAATGAGCCAGCTATTCTAACTTGGAGTACGAGGTCTAAGCGTCGCGTGAAGTGAACTGATCGCCTCCATCGCTAGCCGCATTAGATGTAAATCAACATTTTCAATAGTCATCCGGATGCCTAGGAATATAATCACTCAACTGTCAACTTATTAAGCTTATTTTGGTTTTTTTAGAAACTATTAAGCTTATTTCCAGTCCGCTGCCCTTTCATCATGCGCAAAAATTATTTTACCTTTATGTTCAAATCAAAACATGACGTAGTTTTCCCTAAAGAAAAGGACACATCACCTAGTTTTATTAGTACAATATTTCTAGGGTGCGACTTTCACTGTTACACTTCATGTCAATATGGTGTACAGTATAAATACAAGTATTACTGAAAAATAGAACAAATGCAAATATAGTATTTTGATTAATAGACACAATATTTAATAAATTAGTAGTCAACACCGATAAGTTTGACTGCAATTCATTCTGTATTTCTTAACCAAGATAGCAGGAAGTTTGATGCAAAAATCCTAATTTGTGAAATAGGCTTGACTTTGTACCATTGCTGTGGCCTCTTTAAACAGAACATATACGGTTTAACTTCGAGATGCTGAAACAATCAAGATATATGAAAATATATAGGCCTACCAAAATGCTGAAAGTATGCCAAGCACGCAATCAAAGAGGTTTTCAGGGTCTAAAGTTGCATGCGTCTCGTGAGATCGTCTAGTATCGAAAACCTGCATGTACATCCTGGAAAAGAAAAAGGCATTCCTTCTCCTTTCCGTGAAGACGCACCACCCTTGGACCCCAAAAGAAAAAAACGAAACGCCGCTGCCCCAGCTCTATATATACATGCGCCTCTTCTCACTTGTAGCTCGCCAGCCCTAAAACAGCTCACGCTAGCTCTCTCAAACCACCTCCCGCGCTTAGCTACTTAATAAGCAGTTGTTTAGCCACCTAATTAGCTAGTTAATTTCGCAGCGGTATCGAACAATGCAGTACGGCGCGGCGGCCGAGCAGGCGTGGTACATGCCGGCGATACCGGTCGCCTTGGCGGCGGAGACGGCGGCGGAGCGGGTGGAGCGCCTGGCGTCGGAGAGCGCCGTGGTGGTGTTCAGCGTGAGCAGCTGCTGCATGTGCCACGCCGTGAAGCGCCTCTTCTGCGGCATGGGCGTGCACCCCACCTTGCACGAGCTGGACCTCGACCCGCGCGGCCTCGAACTGGAGCGCGCCCTCGCCGACCTCCTCGGCTGCGCCGGCCCCGGAGGAGCCGCACCGGTCGTTCCCGTCGTATTCATCGGCGGCAAGCTGGTCGGCGCCATGGACCGCGTGATGGCCGCGCACATCAACGGCTCCCTCGTGCCGCTGCTCAAGGAGGCCGGCGCTCTCTGGCTCTGAGCGCCACCACATTGTCAGTGACACCGTTACTGGTTGGGGCTAATAGTAGGATAGATGTTTACATCCACAAAGGTCAGTTAATTATAGATCACTGGTGTGCGTGTGCGTGAGTGTGAGAGAGTGAGAGGTCGGTGTTTTTTTTTACCACTACTGCCTCCGTCTTGTTTGAGCTTGTGGGAGCTAGTGCGTGCATGCTTGCACTACCAGTCTACCGGGTGTATGTGCGTGTGTGCAGTGTGCTCGATTGGTGCTAAAGAGATCTAGTGTTCATCTCCCTTTGATTAGTATTTGGCTTGCCTTGTTTAAAACTTCTGTTAGTCGTGTGTTCATCCTTTGGCATTTTTGTCTCGTGTGTCCTTTCGGCGTTAATGGTCAGATGCTGTCTTCAGATTTTGGTTGCCTGTTTAATCTACAATGTTGCTATATGATAAGAGAAATTCTTATATATTATATGCACATAGAGAGACCGGGATACAACTCCTTTTCTTTGAAAAGATAAAGACAACTTATATTAAATTTGCTTAGCCAGATGAACATCAAATGGCTATAAATAGTTATACAAACTTGATTTTGTAGAGACAAGTGGGCAACGTGTTCGTACCAATGGTCGGTGCTCGCCGGCCGGTGTAATTTTATTAGGGACCTTTCTGCATGCATGCTCATCTTTTTGCATGAGCTAGCTAGCATTGCGTGTGTGCATGCCATCTTTATGCTTTGTTCGAGATAGCTTTACACTGTTTGCTTCGCCTGTGTCTACTTGCTGCTTGCTTCTTGCCTCCTGCCCATGGCATCATATACTCATATCCTCTGCCTTTTTTAGGGCGGCCCTCCCTTTTGTTAACATGCATGGCCGTGTAAAGCTCAAACAGATATTATACTTTGAACACAGCTAACTAGTTAGCTTGGCTTCTACGTGCATGCAAACTGTGGACCATACTGGCCGGCCTGGACCAGGAACAAAAGATTTTGCTTAGTTAAATCTTACTCCCTCCGTAATTAAACTAATATAAAAGCGTTTAGATCTCTAAAGTAGTGATCTAAACGCTCTTATATTAGTTTAGGGGGGAGTAACATAAACCCCGAGTGATGTTTGAATTGGATCAGCCACCTTCACAACCGTTGGATGGCATGTGTGGCAGCCATCAGATCTCCACCGCGTCAACCGCTCGATAATGTACAGCCGTTTGCAACATGGCTGGGGTCGGGTTCAGTGGTTTGCAACATCAGCCGTGTTGTGCTTGTCCAAAAACATTTTTTTCCGAATTGAAACTTGGCATGTTGTTGCGATTTCACTTTAGTGCAGAAAACGCTACTGGTGGGGTGCCCATCCCATGCCATCAACATGGTACCACTGATAAAATATAGTAGTGATGTGTGGGCCACTTGCCATCATTAACAAATATGCTGATGGTGTGCCACGTGTATGGGCCCGCACCATCAGTAATATTCATCATCAGTGATAATGCCATGTTGTTGTCATGCGACCAATTTGGTTTTTACGTCTAAAAAAGGGTACATATCAATGTTTTTTCAGCCAAATGACAATATATTTCTATTTAACAGCTATGGTAAAATCATATAACACTTAACTTTGACATTACTAAGCAGAGGCAAATGACAACATTTAAGTTCAACAAAATACTAATTAACATAATATGGTTAATATCAAGCACACATTATTGCGGGAATGCCTAGCAGTGGCGGCGCAGAAAGCCCACCAAATGGCGGGTGAGACTCTCAGGGGAGCCCGCCACTGACCTCCCGCCACTGCTAACAAGACATCAGTGGAGGGCACATCCCCGCCACTGGTAGAGACACTGCAGTGGTGGGCATATCTATATGCCTGCCACTGGGCTTCTGTGGCACCCGCCACAAATATATTTCCAGCGAGCAACGCCTCTAATCCGAAAGCATGCATTAAACAATAATTACAATATTCAATCACATGCATTACAATAGATGTATCGCCGATTAGCAACACCGTATTTTACCATAATAATAATCCAAATCAAATACAATAGATGTACGCATTAGAGTCCAACTCACATAACATCATAAGCTTCCCTAGAAAAACATCATAAGTAAGTAAAACATAGCCTTCGCAGCGAGGCCTCTGACATGTTACATGTTACATACATATATGACCTCATGATAACGACAACATCATAATGACAATGGACTGGATATATATTATTAAATTATTTACTTGTCCACTTGTCCACACGGTCTTGCATACTTCATAGTTGATTTTCTCTGTGCAGACGAAGTTGGAGTAACGATCCTCTGCTTCCTTTTAAGTCTTATATCCTTTATAGCAGTTGTTCTCGTAACCGTCCACTGGTTCATTGCATTTCTCCCATGAATCATGGACTCCCGAATTCTTCCTATAGTACACCACATACCACTTCATCTATGAGGATAAATAAACAAGCTAACAAGTCAATTTCATAGCTATCCAATTACATAAAGCAAAGTCATATAGTAATCTTCATAGCAACGTAAAAATTACGTTCACAAGCATCGATCATACATATCACATAAAGGCGATGTACTAGTAGTTCAGAAGCAAAAGTTCAGCTCCATCATAGCAACATAGAAATTAAGTTCACGTGCATCGATCATATAGATCACATAAGGACAGTGCACTGGTAGTTCAAAATCAAAATTTCAGCTCTATCATGGGCTCTCCTCGCCTCCAAACATCCTCTTGATCTCAGCTTTGGCGGTCCTCGAAACTTCGAATGCTACTCGCGCACTCTCGGCGGTTGCTCTAATGATCTTCGTGGCTGCTCTTATGCTCTTGGCTAATGTTGCTGCGCTCTTGGCGTAAGCTCGAGCCCCCTCGGCATAGGCGAGCACGATCTCCATGTACTCAACCACCCTCGTGATGGAATCTACGACTGTAGGAGTCCTAACGAGGCATATCAGCTTCTCCATCTAAATCGCATTATAAAAAACTTGACATTTAGTTAAAAGACATTTTTCATGAAAGCATATTTATGAGAATAAAAAGATAAAACTGTTACGATAATAGTCGACATATGTCTTTCGGGTCAAAACTTCTCTCTCTTAAGTGGTTATACATATGTTGGACACTCCTTGACTGGAAGATCGACCGTCGGTATGGTCATTCTTCACCCTACCCTCCTGCTTTACCAAGGTCTTAAAGGATGAAGAGGGAGAAGAACAACCCCCTATGACAGTAGTCGGTTCATCTCTCAAGTGGTTGTTGATGGGGAACGAAGCATGAAAATAAAAAAAATCCTACTAAACACCCAAGCACTCAACGAGCTGCTATACAAACGATTTTTAACCCCTTTCCGCGATGGCATTTTAAACCGTCGCCTAGTGAGTGTGTGCGATATGGGGGTCCTTCCCACATGACCCAGAAACTGTCGGGGATAGGAAGTAGCAATGCATACGTTTTTTATAACTAAGCGTATGCGTTGCCGGCATGTATCCCAAACCTGAGTCTTCAAACAACTATTTGTGATATCTCGCGTATCCCAAATGCTCCATCCTTGCTACTCGTTTGTGCTCGCATTACAATCGCAGTCGGACTTCTTTGGTTTTACCTTATACTAGGCGTTGTCCAGGCATAGGATTTTTCCAGACACGTACCAAACTGGCTCTACGTTTACGATGCGCGCCACATCACAAGCAGTTCATGATTGTAAAGTGTGTACGATAAGCCGTCAATCACACACATTTAGTTTTCTCGCATCATTTGTGATATCGTCCATGAACCGCATCGGATTATGATGTATATCACACATGCTATGCTTTATAGACCGTGTGCGCTGTAATGACCTGCAGAGCTTATTTTCACCCTATTTAAAATTGCGTCAATTAGAAAGTAGGCAATAAATTCATTCATATCCATCAGGTTCAACAACCAATGCATTATTCGATTCACAGGTACATATGTTAAAGAATTGCGTCAAAAAAGGAAATACATAAGCACCAAATAAAGAATGACGAACCATGGTTGTATACTTGTATTATTAAAGATGGTAAAGAAAGAGACGAGAGACCTTGTGGTTGCTGCAGAAGGTGAAGAGGAATGCCCGTATTGTGCTCTCCTTCACGCAGAAGGCACGCACGACTCTAGTCCAACCCCTTGTGATGGTCGGCATAGTTCGAGAGGTAATCTTGAGTAAACTACTTCGGGAACCACTACAAGGATAAAGATTCAGACATTGTTGTCTAACACAACTCATTATGGGCAGTAAAAAGAGGGCTGCAGAGTTCTTACTTACCATCCTACTGTTCATTGTTGTCTTGCATAAAGTGTAAACAAATAGTTCGATTGACTTTTTTGACCCATTTTAATAACATTCAGTACAATGGATGTTGCTATGTAGCATCAGATATATTAAATATGGCGCTAGTTAACCTACCGATAAATGGGTTACAAATATATTAAGTGAAATGTCCGATTCGACGATTAATCCCTTATCAGCCTCCGGGCTATATGGTACCAGCTATCGATATCCTGAATAGTGAGTATATATAAACAATGCGATGAAACTAATCTCGATGGAAAACAGCAGTTGTTCCCAATATTGTCCTGTGTGAGTACATCTAAAGGCATGTTAAGCACAACAGGCTAAACATCACCCAAATATATCCATGGTAGATAACATAATTTCCAAAGGATAGCTTCAGTGTGCAAGTTTAAGCACGCTAGTTAAGCAAAACAAGAAGTGGACAGGTGCGTTAACTGCAACAGGCATAACATTTAAAAACATGCAAATATAGTCATTCAAACTGGTATTGTGCAGGTCTAAAGTACACTAGTTATTGTTAAAAGATGGAAAGGCGTGTCAACTGCAACATCCTTAACAGCAACGAAATATCATAATTCATAGTGGTATTGTTGAAACTGTTATTGATGAAATTGAACTGCACGGTAAATAGTTGCACATATAGAGCATCACATTGTGAATAACTGAAATAAACAAGGCATAAGGCCATCTCTAGCCGATCCCCGAAAAGTTAACGGAGTAAAACCCTTAGTGAGTATATATATACTCCAGCAATTTTTGGTCGTTTCTAGTCGATCCCCTGAACTTAATGTTGTAAACTTCAATTTGATCAAGTTCAAAGCAGGTTCAATCGAAAGTAGCATGCATTCAAACATAAACATAGATAGTTTTGCATAAGAGAACATAAAACATAAATTTAAACTAAACTAAAGTACGTTCGGTCGAAGTGGAGGTTGAGCCAATCCTTCCTCGTCAGGTACGGTGTGCCGCGAGCCGGGTTCGGGTCGGTGCCATCGACAGGGTCATTAGGGAAGGCACTTCTCCACTTGTCGGCGCCGATCTCCTCATCCTCGCCACCCACCTCGACGCCCTCCGCGCCGCCGTCTTTGTCGCCTTCGACCTAGTCACAGGAGGAGAGCATGATAACCTCGCCACCCTCCACGCCGGCAAAGATCATTCGCTCCGCATCCACGAGCTCCGGGTGCTGCCGACAGAGCTCTTGCATGTAGGCCTCGTAAGCGGCCTCGGCCTCGAGGCAATCCCTCGCCTCCCAGTGCTCTCGTGCCATAGCCGAGCTCATCACCCTGGCTCTGGTAGGACGAGGTCGACTGGACGTGTGCCAAAGGGGAAATTGAGCCTTACCGTCGCGTCGTGGTAGCGGACCTGCCAGCGGTCATACTCCATGGCCGCAAGCCCGGCCGTGTGGAAGCTACCGAGCCACCGGCGGGTGTTGGTCTCTCTATTCGTAATCTCGGCGACCCACGTCCCCCACCACCGCTGCCGCACCCCGAGGTAGGACCTCGTCGGTGGTCGGGCCTAAGGGAGGATGGGGAATTCTGTTGGGAATCATAGCATAATTTAAAATTTTCCTACGCTCACCAAGATGCATCTATGGAGTATACTAGCAACGAGGGGAAGGGAGTGCATCTACATACCCTTGTAGATCGCGAGCGGAAGCGTTCCAATGAACGTGGATGACGGAGTCGTACTCGCCGTGATCCAAATCACCGATGACCGAGTGCCGAACGGACGACACCTCCGCGTTCAACACACGTACGGTGCAGCGACGTCTCCTCCTTCTTGATCCAGCAAGGGGGAAGGAGAGGTTGATGGAGATCCAACAGCACGACGGCGTGGTGGTGGATGTAGCGGGTCTCCGGCAGGGCTTCGCCGAGCTTCTGCGAGAGAGAGAGAGGTGTTGCAGGGGAGGAGGGAGGCGCCCAAGGCTGTTCGTTGCTTCCCTCCCTCCCCCCTTTATATAGGCCCCCTGGGGGGGGGGGCGCCGGCCCAGGGAGATGGGATCTCGAAGGGGGGGCGGCGGCCAAAGGGGGGAAGGGGTGCCTTGCCCCCCAAGGCAAGGGGGAAGCTCCCCCCTAGGGTTCCCAACCCTAGGCGCATGGGGGGAGGCCCAAGGGGGGGGCCCCAGCCCACTAAGGGCTGGTTCCCTTCCACTTTCAGCCCACGGGGCCCTCCGGGATAGGTGGCCCCACCCGGTGGACCCCCGGGACCCTTCCGGTGGTCCCGGTACAATACCGGTAATCCCCGAAACTTTCCCGGTGGCCGAAACTGGACTTCCTATATATAATTCTTCACCTCTAGACCATTCCGGAACCTCTCGTGACGTCCGGGATCTCATCCGGGACTCCGAACAACTTTCGGGTTTCCGCATACATATATCTCTACAACCCTAGCGTCACCGAACCTTAAGTGTGTAGACCCTACGGGTTCGGGAGACATGCAGACATGACCGAGACGCCTCTCCGGTCAATAACCAACAGCAGGATCTGGATACGCATGTTGGCTCCCACATGTTCCACGATGATCTCATCGGATGAACCACGGTGTCCAGGATTCAATCAATCCGTATGCAATTCCCTTTGTCAATCGGTATGTTACTTGCCCGAGATTCGATCGTCGGTATCCCAATACCTTGTTCAATCTCGTTACCGGCAAGTCTCTTTACTCGTACCGCAATGCATGATCCCGTGACTAACGCCTTAGTCACATTGAGCTCATTATGATGATGCATTACCGAGTGGGCCCAGAGATACCTCTCCGTCACACGGAGTGACAAATCCCAGTCTCGATCCGTGCCAACCCAACAGACACTTTCGGAGATACCCGTAGTGCACCTTTATAGTCACCCAGTTACGTTGTGACGTTTGGCACACCCAAAGCACTCCTACGGTATCCGAGAGTTGCACGATCTCATGGTCTAAGGAAAAGATACTTGACATTGGAAAAGCTCTAGCAAACGAAACTACACGATCTTTTATGCTATGCTTAGGATTGGGTCTTGTCCATCACATCATTCTCCTAATGATGTGATCCCGTTCTCAATGGCATCCAATGTCCATAGTCAGGAAACCATGACTATCTGTTGATCAACGAGCTAGTCAACTAGAGGCTTACTAGGGACACGTTGTGGTCTATGTATTCACACATGTATTATGATTTCCGGACAATACAATTATAGCATGAACAATAGACAATTATCATGAACAAAGAAATATAATAATAACCATTTATTATTGCCTCTAGGGCATATTTCCAACAGTCTCCCACTTGCACTAGAGTCAATAATCTAGTTACATTGTGATGAATCGAACACCCATTGCGTCCTGGTGTTGATCATGTTTTGCCCTAGGGAGAGGTTTAGTCAACGGATCTGCTACATTCAGGTCCGTATGTACTTTACAAATATCTATGTCTCCATTTTGAACACTTTCACGAATGGAGTTGAAGCGATGCTTGATATGCCTGGTCTTCGTGTGAAACCTGGGCTCCTTCGCAAGGGCAATAGCTCCAGTGTTGTCACAGAAGAGAGTCATCGGGCCCGACGCATTGGGAATCACCCCTAGGTCGGTAATGAACTCCTTCATCCAGACTGCTTCCTGTGCTGCCTCCGAGGCTGCCATGTACTCCGCTTCACATGTAGATCCCGCCACGATGCTTTGCTTGCAACTGCACCAGCTTACTGCTCCTCCATTCAAAATATACACGTATCCGGTTTGTGACTTCGAGTCATCCAGATCTGTGTCGAAGCTAGCGTCGACGTAACCCTTTACGACGAGCTCTTCGTCACCTCCATAAACGAGAAACATATCCTTAGTCCTCTTCAGGTACTTCAGGATATTCTTGACCGCTGTCTAGTGTTCCATGCCGGGATTACTTTGGTACCTTCCTACCAAACTTACGGCAAGGTTCACATCAGGTCTGGTACACAGCATGGCATACATAATAGACCCTATGGCCGAGGCATAGGGGATGACACTCATCTTTTCTATATCTTCTGCCGTGGTCGGGCATTGAGCCTTGCTCAATTGCACACCTTGCAATACAGGCAAGAACCCCTTCTTGGACTGATCCATACTGAACTTCTTCAATATCTTGTCAAGGTATGTACTCTGTGAAAGACCAATGAGGCGTCTTGATCTATCTCTACAGATCTTGATGCCTAATATATAAGCAGCTTCTCCAAGGTCCTTCATTGAAAAACACTTATTCAAATAGGCCTTTATACTTTCCAAGAATTCTATATCATTTCCCATCAATAATATGTCATCCACATATAATATGAGAAATGCTACAGAGCTCCCACTCACTTTCTTGTAAACACATGCTTCTCCATAAGTCTGTGTAAACCCAAACGCTTTGATCATTTCATCAAAGCGAATGTTCCAACTCCGAGATGCTTGCACCAGCCCATAGATTGAGCGCTGGAGCTTGCATACTTTGTTAGCATTCTTAGGATCGACAAAACCTTCCGGCTGCATCATATACAACTCTTCCTTAAGGAAGCCGTTAAGGAATGCCGTTTTGACGTCCATCTGCCATATCTCATAATCATAGTGTGTGTTTGTGCACGCGTTTGTGTGTGAGAGGGAGAGAGTGTATGTGGAGTAGAGAGACCACTAATGATGTAAACCTAGTATAAGGGAAGGGGGAATGGTGTGACATGTGTAGTAGCGAGATAGCACGGGTGCAGGCGGGGGGAGCAGACTATTTGGAAGAGACATCGAGTGTGTGTGTGGGAGAGGGGTGTGAGAGCGAGAGAAAGAGAGAGCTGGCGACGGAGAGAGAGAGAGAGAGAGAGAGGAAGAGAGGGGGCGAGAGGGGTCGTTTGTGTCCATAAATGGCGTATAGATAGGGAGGCAATGTTGATGTTGTCTGAAATTGGCCTATGAACGGAGACGCAAGGGAAGCGAGTCATCGTGTGTGTGATAGGGACTTCATGAGAGATCTAGAATAGAAGGTGTAGAGAACAATGTGCGAAATCGAGAACGATTATACATTAGGGAGCTATGCAAAGAGTCACGACATATATGTATACAGGGAAGGAGCTGGGGCGGGTCCGCATGTGGAGAGATAGAAAGAGGAGAGTGGTGCACAAGGAGACAAAGTGTGCTTGTTTGCAGTGGGGGTGGTGTGTGAGGTGAGTGCGCGAGAACCACATGACTAGGGAGATAGACGTTTGGGGGCGATGTTTTGTGTGTATGGGAAATATACACTCTACATAGTGCGTGTGCTTGGGTAAGAGAGATAGCGGGAGACCTAGAGAGTGAGGGAAGAGATGTGTGCATGCCCGAGAGACAAAGTGATAGAGACCTATGTTGAGGTCTGGACTTTACAAGAGAGAGGGGTGTTAATGTGCTCGCGTGTTGGTGTTTGGGGGAGAGAATGACTTCTCTATGTGTGTGCGTGTGGTGGTGGTGGGGGGAGTTGACTTCAGATAAAGAGTGAGGTGTCTATATTTGAGGGACTTTAGCGTAATTGAGATATTGTGCACTCATGGTTGATCAATTTGTTTCACAGTTTGTACTATGAGATAACGATACTTTTGAACATGCGTGATATACCTTGATGTACCAGAACTACAAACCTAAGATTGGAATTTTGGAATTCGACTCCATCATTAGCTTTTGTAATTCATTTAAACGGAGGTACATTTTTTAAGCCGGGATTTCGTGATTTCAAATTCATATATCAAACCTAGAGATATACACATACGGGCATGTTCAAACTTTATAATCATCCACTTTATTCATACACATACACATTTTTGCTTTTGTCATCATATTTAGGATAAACACATTTGGAATTTCATTTGAATTGGACCGTATGATGGTATTTGCTTGTAGTAGCTCAATGATCCATATTTGAATTGAATGGACAATCTAAGTTTCGAGTTGGAGACATTGATTTTCAAAACTTGCACATTTTTTTGCGTGCAAAACAAACAAATTGTCGGCCATGATATCATAGTCGGCCGTACGAGAGCAGAATACTTATAATTTTAGGCGCCAAAAGCTTTCAAACTTCCCGCTCACATCGAAATATCACGCGCCCGAAAGTTTAGCCCTGCGATATTCCTGTTTTACCCCTGCCACATGAACGGAAAAGGGTTGCTTTGGTAACTCCATTGTTTTCCCCTCTTTGCCCCCAGCATTCTTCCCCAGAGCCCCTCCCCTTCCCCTCCCCAAACCCCCCAACCACGGCAAGCCGCTGAATCTAGTCCTCCGCCGCAGCGGTGGACCTCACACCCCGCCGGATCTACCTTCCGCACCTTGGAACCCCCAACTGCCAACTCACCACTTCACCGGAGCCGCTTCAGCGACTGGCTTGTCCACCGCTCCAGATCTCCTTGACCGCCATCATGGTCCACCGCACCGGATCTGCTTAACCGGCGCCCTCGTCCACCACAGCGTAGGCCCTTCACCGACTCCCTCGCCCGCCCCTTCGCTGGCCCTTCATACAAGTCCTCGTCCGCCGCAACAGATCCGCCTCACCGAAAGCATTGTACAACGCGCCCGCCAAAGCCTTCGTCCACTGCACCGGACCCGCTCCACGGACGCCATATTCAACTCCACCGGCCCTGCTTTACCGATGTCGCAGCCTCATCAGGTTATTTCGATTTGTACTCCTTCGGTTTTTCTCTTTATCGTGCAACTGTTCACTTACCACAGATGAGCTTTCTTGTATGTCGACAGGCGCCGCAACCGTAGCACAGGAGCCGCTTGAGCGACCGCGACAGCCGGCCCAAACTCAACCGCAACACGAGCACCATCGACGATCCTTAGCTATCAAGTATGACAACGATACCCATACGCCGCCGAGAATCAGGTACTATTATCCAACGGCCGGCGCCTACGTTCACTTTCCTAGCATAAGCACCGCACCTTTGAATTTCTTCAGGGCATCATTCAGTTTTTCATGAGACGCGTTATTCTGCTTGCACCTGTAGGGCCATACTTCTGGCAGTGAACATGTTACATGTGCTAAATTACATACCAGTGCACATATAGTTAATATGCTTTAGTTTTGTTCTGATGCCACCTGTTGGTTCCATCAGACTGCTTAATGTTCTCTATGCTTAATTACACATCAGCAAACTAGCATGTGGTTCCGCTGCTTTTTGCTCGTTTTACCCTACATTTTCTGGTGCTAGCTATTACATCACTGCTCCGAGCCTCTGTTCATTACTTGTTTGTGTGTTCTTGATCTTCCCAAGTTGCATGACTAATTTGATGCTTCTATTAATTATGGAGCTGCCAACCCCATCAAGCAAAATATTTGTTCTTTTGGGGCTGGCACCTCGAACAAGCATAAAAATAGAGGGAAGCAGATATATTGTCGTGTATGCACACACCCTTCTTTCATTAGTTTAGACGAACCATTGATGATCAATTCAGACCAGTGCATGCGATTAAAATTAATTTTACCTAAATAGATGGTGCAGAATAAACTACAACAACTAGATTTGCAACCACGGGATGCTCACGATATCTTCAAAGAACATTGCAACAACAGCTAGGCTTCACAGCAACATATGGTAAGCCAGTGTGTTTTAGTACATGTGAAATGTAAT
Source organism: Triticum aestivum (assembly GCF_018294505.1). NCBI lineage: Eukaryota > Viridiplantae > Streptophyta > Magnoliopsida > Poales > Poaceae > Triticum > Triticum aestivum. The sequence goes on from NC_057799.1 coordinate 361,876,404, forward strand.
GCGAGTGGGCTGCTTTCTTGGCTTGTGCCCTCAACGTGTAATCCTACCGAATTACAAATAGTTCAGTTGTCTGCTTTGCTGTATTGCTTGATTCGAATGCTTATTTGTCGTTACGCTATACCTGAGTTGGCCAATATGTCAGCAGTGCCTACTGTACTATCGTAAAGAAATGCATGCCTATTTCATTTGAGTCCTTAACTTTTCCTCTCAACTTCATCACAAGACTGTCTTCATAGTTTATATGAGGCCACACTGTTAAGTGCTTTCTCAGATTATTTCAACTGCTTAGATGCCTTGGCAACTTAAATATAGCGGTTGTACACTCCCTTTCAACTAGGGATGTCAACTGGGTCCCATTTAATCCCGATTAAAGTCCACTAGTGGTATGATAGTTCAAAAGAGTTTTTGTTTTTTTGAGGAAAATGAACTAGGGAGGTAGCAAAAACTAACTAGATGGGACTGGCGGATGTCGTTTATTTGCCACTTACATCCCTAGTTTCATCTTACCATTTTAATTTCTTTTCGGCTGATGCTGCTTCGAACCATTTAAATATAGTTTGCCATGCTCGGCAATAATTCGTCCTTCGTTTACCATGTAAGCTTACTGCCTGGATCATACGATAACTATCTCTTACTGATGTCCAGCAGAAACCTTTCAGGATGCCGTTCACACTAGGACACAATGTACAACCCCAGAATCTATTTGTGGAAGCAGTGCGCCATCCATGTTACCAGATGGTAGCAGTTCAGAGGCAACACCGCCGGAGAGCAGTCTGAGCACAGATATTATAGTGCTTGAGGCTTTACTAGAGGCAGAAAGAGATGGTGTGGCTGCCATGAATGAGGTAATCTTTATCTTGAGGCTGGAAATTACGGAATTAGCGGCACGCATTATGCAAGCAACCCAAGAATTGGAGGAAGTAAGAATGTTGCATTTGAAGATGGAGGAGGTCCTGCTGTTTCTGCTATCTGAATCCCAAGGTAATCCAGGTTCTTCTTTAGATACCAGTTGAAATTGTCATTAGATTATTGTACTTGCATGTTGTGTCATGTCTCTGAATGGATTATGTTGCAAGACACCCTATGTTGTCCGTCTGTTGTAATGATCCGAATTTTTAGGCGAGGTATCCTCAGTACTTGTATGATTGACATAAGGTGAACTGTTTTTCGTGTGAGCATATTGTATTGGATGAAATAACTGTTTAACTCAGAGTGTATCCAACCTACTGAATTCGAAGATCACGACATTTCTAAATCATAATCATATATAAAGGTGGAATAAATCTTTGTTGTGGTTTTGAAGAAATAAATAACAAAATGTATAATTATCCGTGGATATTCGTAATCGAATACAAATTGGATTTGAATTTAGTTTGCCAGGTCCCAGGGCAAACGTGAATGCTAATTCTCCCAAGTTTTGAACGAAGCGGCTAAACACCCACTATAATTTGTGGGCTGCCCGAAGCAAGTGTTTGCGAGATGGAAATTACTGTCTACCCCTGACACTTGACATCCTTATCGACCGGATTTACACTGCTGTCGATAGGGGTAGACTAGTAACTTCAATCAGACGTGACACGACGGCCTCTGAGCCCATTCAGACACGGTGGGCGCCAAACGTGCGTGGCAAAACACATTTGATTCAAGCTCGTCCGAAAGACATGTGTCTCTTCCTCCATTTCCCCATTCATACACGATGGGCGGCAAAACAAACTCTCCTCGTCCGAAATCGATGTAGGCTAATATTTTAAATAGGGGCAGATGTGTAACTTCCATCAGACGTGACACAACCGCCCTACCTGTCAGGCCCGTTCATACACCGTGGGCGCCAACCGTGGGCGGCAAAACACCCTCTCCTCGCCCGAAATAGTTACTGGCAAATATTTGGGAGATGCGAGATTACCGTCCTATCCCCAACCGACGCGATGTCCGAAATTTTAAACGGGGGATAAGTTCGTAACTTTCCCCCATTTCAGAGAAGCGCGTCCCAAAGTTTGAGATCCCCCCTCCCCTCCATTTCCCCATTCATACACCGTCGGCGGCACGACAACCTCCGCACTGCGGCCAGCCTCCTCCGTCCGCCACCCCATCCTCCACCTTGCCGGAGCCGCTACCCCTACCCCGTCGTCCACTGCAAGAGATGGACGTCTCTCATCCACGGCGCTGGACCAGGATCCTTTCATCGCCTCCTCTCGCTTCATCGGCGCCATCGTCCACCTTGCCATTGCCGCTCCTACGACCGCCTCGTCCACGGCAACAGGATATATCCCCTGACCCGGCCGTCTGCCGTCTAAAGTCTTCTTCCCCACCGCCGACAGCCATCGCACCCGCAGCACCCTCAACGCATCAGCATAGGCCTACACGGCGTCGCAAGAGAGGTGGTACTCTTCCATATGTGCTTAAGTTATTGATCTCACCCGGAAAATAGATCGTAATTTGTTTGCTGTACTTTTATTGTCCGTACCAAATCGTAGTGGCTAGTTGAAAGCAAACATTGGTTGCGAAGTAGCTTTGTCCGGTTTGCACCTTCAGATCCGCCATGGCACGGGCACTATACTCGTAAAGCTTATGGTTTCCCCCCTTTATATTCACTACCATCATCGTAGGTGCTTCGTGTCGTGCTAGCACTGCTCCTCAAGACCTCAACCCAAAGCTTACATGTTGAAATACGAATCTGATATGATGCTCATATCACTAAAACAGAGAACGTTTAATTGGTCACCTAATGTTCCTATATTCATTTCGAAAAGCATGTGCGCCACCCACTGGTCCAGCTAGTTCCACTTTCCTGATCTGCTCTACTATGATCTGCGTAGGTGCTTTCTGTCGTACTAGCATTACTCCACCCTTCAAGCTAAACAACACAACACTCAGAATTCGAAAGCTTAGTTATTTAAATATGATTGTGATATGATACTGATATTAGTTAACCGACACATTTAATTGGTTAGCTAAAGGTCCCACTTGAGTTTCCAAATGCATGTCGCGACATATAGAGAGACAGCATAATTGCATTTCTTTGTCACTTGTTGACCGTACTTTCTTGTCCATACCAAATCTTAGTTGTTATTTCAAAGCAAACATCGGTTGCTAACTACCCTTTGCGCGGTTTGCAGCTTCAGATCTGCCATCCCACTGCCACGGTCAACACTGTACTCATCATGCTTATGTTTTCCCCATTTTATGATGACCACAATCAGCCTACGTGGTTTGTGTCGTAATAGCACTGCTCCACCCATCGAGCTAAACAAGCTTAGTTGTACAAATTCATATCTGATATTATTGCCGAGATTAGTAAAACTGAGAGATGTTTAATTGGTTAGCTAAATGTTCCTACTTTAGTTTCGAAATGCATGTGAGCCACATATGGAGAGCCTGGAAAGAATAGTATTTCTCTATGCGCTCTGGTTCATCATGGGTGGCCAACCGACATTGTATTGAAAGACTTGTAATATCTTCAATCTGCTTGCTCTTCTGCTCTTCTTTAAGATGATACTCTTCTCTTGTGGTCGACTGGTCAGGTCGAGTTGTTCTCCCTTAGTATATTTTGAATCTATCAGGTCAGGTCGACTTGTTCTTCTTTACTATATGTTGAATCTATCATCTGCGAAGTGTCATCACTTCTGGAGCTCTCATATTTTGAGTAGTAGGCCACGTTATATTAATGCACACAACAAATTACAGCATGCATGGCATCTTTTAAAAGAATTGCAGAGATAGCACAAAGGGGTTTACAGGGAGGCAGTTTTGGATTAGAATCACTTCTGCATTACAAAGAAAATCTCACTTGTTTTTATGTTTTCATGCATGTCAGATATTGAACATTATCAAAATGAATATGAGAATGGGCGCACGAGAGGAATATTGCGGAACGATCCACTGGCTAACAAACTTGGCATGGTGGAGGATGGCTTATCTTATTCACCCATCAAGGTGCTTGCTCTAACTTTGCAAAGTTGTATTGGTCGCACATATTTTGCATCTGACCTCTTGCATTACTTCTACTTGGTTACACCATCTGCTTAGTTTAAGCATCATATATGAGTATTGTTGGGAATCGTAGCATAATTTTAAAATTTTCCTACGCTCACCAAGATGCATCTATGGAGTATACTAGCAACGAGGGGAAAGGAGTGCATCTACATACCCTTGTAGATCGCGAGCGGAAGCGTTCCAATGAACGTGGATGACGGAGTCGTACTCGCCGTGATCCAAATCACCGATGACCGAGTGCCGAACGGACGGCACCTCCGCGTTCAACACACGTACGGTGCAGCGACGTCTCCTCCTTCTTGATCCAGCAAGGGGGAAGGAGAGGTTGATGGAGATCCAGTAGCACGACGACGTGGTGGTGGATGTAGCGGGATGCCGGCAGGGCTTCGCCGAGCATATACGAGAGAGAGAGAGGTGTTGCAGGGG